>NC_065507.1:39498187-39521811 GCF_006386435.1 Epinephelus moara | reverse complement strand
GTTGAAATCTGTAGGCTGCTCGCACAGCGTGCTGAATGATTTAAGCCTATTTTGCTCGCTCAAAACTATTTTTAGTCGCAAATGCAAGTGCCGTGACGGGCAGATCGCCACACTGCCGACATTTTATTCCGCCCGTCACGGCACGCCATTTGATTGCGTTATCAAAACGCCGCCATTATTCGGTCTTGCTTTTAACTTATTCCACTGAATACCGAATGTGTGTTTTTTTGCAATATTCGGCCGAATATATTCGGTTACCGAATATTCGGTGCATCCCTAAAAAGCACTTAGTACAGGATAACTTCAGCATTTTTCAACCTGGACCCTATTTTCCCATGTAAATTCATCAAGAGATTAATGTGAACAACAATTTTCGAAATTGGTCAAGTATGGAGTGAGCAGGCAGCGGTCAGCGGCCAGCGGCTGCAGAACGAGCTGCAACGGAAGTACACAGGGCAACTGAACATCGCCACTGTATGTCCATTAAAAGTGGTTATTTTCACCATTGACAGGCTCAGACTCTTATTGTAAGTGTCTGAAGTGACTCTTTACCTTTCACTTTACCTTTCACTTGATCTGATCTGATTGTTATTGCCTCCTAAAGCAAAAGTCTTCCTCTGCAATATCATGAGATGGTGGAAACTATATTAATGCTTCGGTATTATATGACCTATAATATATTTTTATGATATTTTCTGCCTACATTTGCCCTTCCTATACATCAAGGAGATACCTACCTACAATAAATGGCAATGGTAATGTTAGTTATTGCAGGAGCCCCTATACATTGTCTTTTCTAATAAGATAATCATTTGTTATTCCCACAGCAGGGAAACTTGCAACGTTACAGCACCAAAGGAGATATTGTGATAACAAGTGGCATCAGCAAGAAGTAATGAGTATGTAAAAAGTAAAATAAAAACCTTCGCTGACTTTTTTTTGTCTCTCTCTCTCCTCATCCTCTCTTCATGCGTATACTCCATCACACATAAACACGGGTGGTGATCAGATTTAAAGGCCTGAGCCACATTGTTGAAATCAGCTAAAAGATCATCCATGATATTGAAAATCTTTTAGACAAAACTAAATTACATTTTCTATAAACTACTCCAGTTATTATACTCTCTCCAAATCCCACTCATGCTACCACTGCTGTCTGACTGCAACAAGTGACATCTTGTGATGTTTCAGAAAGAGACTTTAGCTTGACGAGGCAATAGCAAACAGACCGGATCAAATGAAAGGTAAAGAGACACTTCAGACACTTCCGATAACAATCGAAACCTGCCTGTGTCGAAAATTACCACTTTAAATGGACATACAGTGACAGTATTCAATTGCCTTGTGTGCTTCCATTGCTGCCGCCCTACTGCTGCTGGATGCTGTCTGCTTGCTCAATACTGGACCAGTTCCAAAAATTCTTGTTCAAATCAGTCACTTTGAGGAATTTACATGGGGATATCATTAAGTCGAATTTCGTACTTTTGTTAAATGATCTTTTTGTCAGTCCATGTTTTATGGCTGGTGGGAGGGGTTTGCTTTCGGGTCTTTAAGAACGATAGCCCTTAAGTTTTAGGAAAAAGATGATGGTTTGGGTTAAAATGAAAAGATTTCATCCAGAAAGGCCTTTCTGTCAGAATGCTCTGAAGGCTAACTTATCCCATGTGCTGTTTTATGTGTGTCAGTGGGGTCAATTTAAAGTGAACTTTACTGCACTTGAGGGGTTACAATTATGTACATTATTTATGTGTTGTTGTTTTTTTTTAAAAAAAGAAAGACGTGGCAGCTTCTTCTGTAACAGATCGTGTGAAACAGGCCCACACCACCTCATATCAGTCGCAGGCCTCTGAATTGAACTGAATCAAATCAAAATCATATTTTGGCACACTTTGCAATATCGGCAAATATCGTATAGTTGTTCAAAGACATCGTATGATATCATATCATGAGGAAACTGATGATTTACACCCTATTACAAACTAAAATTGTGTTAAGAAAAATAAACCAGAGGAACTGCATTAGAAAATAAAATATTCTTGCACAACGTTACAAGATATTGAAGTCTGATATTCCCAACATTTGTCCTTCAAACTAAACCCATCTAAAATGAGGATACTTGATTGTTACATGACAAAAAGACACACTATGGGAAAATAAGCAGTATCTGCATTACATGGGGGTACAGAACAGTGATGTGACATTAAAGAACTTTGTGCCTCTGTGGTGAGCTGACGGATGAGTGAGAGCACAGCAGCCTCACCACTCAACTGTAAGAGCAGCCAAAAAAATAAAAAATAAATAACAACAACAACAACAAGTGGACTCAGTTGAGACCAAAGATTGTAATAGAGAAGACTAAGCCAAACCTGAGGTAGTAGGAAAAAAAACACCACCTTATGACTGAGACTATATTCAGGCACCACAGCTCTGGCTTGATATATTGTAAATAAAAACCAAAGGAAAATTAAATTAATCGCAGAAACACAAACCAAATCAAAACCCAGTTAGACTTTGGTTTCTGCGAGCCATGAAAGATTGGAAACAATATTCAGCAACTGGAACAGCTGGATAAAGTGAGCACTTGTGTTTCCCTCCACTCTCTCAGGACTCCCTGTAAACAAGCTCCGCTACCATCAGGTGTTTATGAACATAATACACAGCCCTGACGGAAAAATACTTTTCACAAATAGAATAAAACATGTCAGTGTCTTTCATGCAATCAGAATAAAAGGGTGAACATACCATTTTAGAGTCTAACTCGTGGTGCGGCTGTGCTAAGACTTTATCTACGCTGGCAGCATCTGCAAAAGTGATGAAGCCAAAGCCCCTGTTGAGAAACAACAAGACAGCATATGACATTTCTAACATATGATAAGTCATACTTCACACTTTTCATTTTCCAACCACAAAGAGCTGCTTTATTGCACATCTGATAAATGCTGAAAACCACACTATGGTTTATACCTGCCCCATGCATATGTCTCATACATTTTTATTTCCCCATTCTATTTCCCTTTTTGTGTCCAAAAAAAGGGGGAGGCATGTACATTTTTAAGCCCTGAGGAGGGACTGTTTTTTTATTTTCTTACAGATTTTTTTATGTATTTTTTGAAGATGCAGGCGGGTTTAGAAGGCATGGTTTCTTTTAAAAAAAAAAGCCAAAATACACCATTTATCATAGCAAGAAACTGTAAAAACAGAAATTATCATTGGATTTTAAAATTTCCAACAGTCCTTGGACACGTCATGTGTGACTAATGCTTCTGTCAAGAAAAAAAAATCAAATCTGAGTTTACATAGTGATTTTTTTTATCAAAAACACTATATTCTACATCTCATTTAAAATTTGGCCAAATAAATATATAGACTGTTTGCACAAACTAACCAGCATGCATGACAAATGTGAAAAACAAGGCTTTTTTTAACTCCAGGATTTTGTCTTTAACTTCTAACATTGAAGGGTAAGTTTTACAAGTCTAATAACTTATTTATGGTGGAGGGAGAGTCATGCATTTCCCCCCAGTCACTCAGCAAGGCTCAAGGAAAAATGTCTGTAGCATCAGGGAGGCTAAAAAAATAAATGAATAAAATAAAAAGTCACACCTCAGCCATCCCCCCTCCCCTGATAAGTAAAGAACAGTCCCTACTTATATTCCAGTGCAATGCAATAATTTGGAATTACTTTTCACTTTAATTTTAACTGTAATGACCTTACTGAACACATAAAAACATTTTAAATGCAGGGAATGGAAGTAGTGGGAATATTCTCCACAGCGCCATGGTCAATGTCAAACTGCATTGCCTTTTCATTCAATAGAAAATCCAGTTAAATGGCTGCATGGCATTAATATCACTCTAGAAAGCAAAACGAACTCAGTTTCCCCATAATTTTCTAACGCTGGGAATCAAACTGTTCATTTACCTGGAACGTTTCGTCGTTGGGTCTCTCATCACCATACATTCTCGGATTTCCCCGAATTTACTAAAATAATCTCTAAGGCTGTCTGTGGAAAGAAAACACAACGACAGAGAGGGTTAGTTAGGTCTTAATTTCCCGGTTAAATAAGATGAACCACTGTCGTCAGCAGTGGATGTCCCCGTGTTACACAGGGGTCGAATGGAGGACTTGAAATCAAAATAACCTTGCGCCGTGTGCACGCGCACACATACACACAGCTCGAGACGCGGTTCTTACCTGGTGAAGTTTGCCAGCTGAGGCCACCGATAAACATTTTCCTGTCAAGGAAAAAGCAACAGAAGTACATTTAGATTTCCAAACGGCCATTTTGATGTTAAGTTAAATAGCCTACTTGAGTGGTTGTAGAAAGGTAAAAGCCGGGGACAAAAATAGAGGCAATGCAGCGGAGAGGCTGCCCGACAGACGTTCCCGAAGCCGGGCTAACAGCAGCCCCAATACGTTCCCCTCTCTCCGCTATGGACCAAGGGTCATGCCAACTTACATTCAAAACATCTGGCAGTTATAACCTCCTGGCATCTTGGCGGAGGTACATACTTGGTAGACGAAAACTTTGGGTTGTTCAGTGTTGCTATGAACATAGTCTTCAATTCGGCATAGATGTAATAAACCAACCACTAATGTCGTTAGATAAACTTTTAAATTTGGTTCGGAGGATAGAGAATCGTCTGCTTCCTTTATGAAAACACATCTGGGTGGTAAGGAGCAGCGTGAACTAAACGCATTTTTGTGTGTTTTTTTTATATAAAGTGCGACTAAGCGGGGAGACATTATGCCGATTTTACCGGAGCTAGCTTTATATCTGTATAAATTATTGATCATTCTTCTTAACCCAGGTAGTTTAGCCATGAAGTGCCAGAGGACTTAACTCCCACATTTCCAAACGAAGTTTGGCGTGTGTTCTTTCCACACGCGCACTAACAGCACATATCGGGGCCAGCCAAGCGTATATTCTGCAAAAGGGGGCAGGCCTGTTTGATAATATAACCAAACAAAGGTGTAGTTGACGGGACCCGGAAGGCAGTGGAGCCGGCAGTGCGAAATCAAGCTGCAAATTTGCAATTTTAAAAATAACTAATGATAAATTCAGTGTTTATATTGACAGGCTGTAACCTTACCCCGGGTCGTGTTGCGGATCAGTCGGGTTTCCAGACGTGGCTTGGCTTCCGTCTCCTTCCATATCTGACCCAGCTACAGGCAGTGACTAACGGATACACACAGACGGTAGGTCGGCAGATGGAGCGGAGCTACAGTGTCAGCAAACCGGGAATGCAGCGCTCCGTCACACGTGGGATCAGTTCGGTCTGTGGTCCCTCCTCCGCCGTCACCGACCAACCACACTGACGTCAGTTTTCCACATCCCGCCCACATTAACTGATTGTACTGTGCATTCTGTCAGATTTCCAATTAAATGACATGTAACATTAAGGGATGGGCCACTTGCCTCACAAAATATAGGCTAATAGCCTACTCAAGGAAGCTGAGCGCAGAATCAGAAATCAGAATCAGAAAAGGATTTATTGCCAAGTAGGTTTTCACTTACAGCGAATTCGCTTTGGTTTTTGATGCATACATAAAACAGACAATCAAAATACTAAGGCAAATAAAAATAAGGCAAAGTACTTCAACACTCAAGAACTTAAATATAGAATAGAAAAATGACAATTACAAATGCAAAGATGCTTTCAAAAAGTACTATAACATAACAAATATTTACAGTATAGCAGTTATAGAATGAGAGCTGAAACAGTTTCATGCAGAGAATGCCAAAATATTAATCAAGGGACGTGTGAAGTTCACAGTGGAGCAAATACATACAATGTGCAAAGACAATAGTCCTGTACTGCCTTAATATGCACATTCAGCACAGCCAGTACATCAAAACATTGTTTTCTAGTTGAAGCCATGCCTTGTTACCAAGCAATATATAGTACACAATGACCAGCACTAAAATCAACCCACGTAGTTGCCCTTTCTTCAACTCTTCTTCACTTCATGAATTTTTCCCGCAATAAAATCCTGACCAATCAAGAGCGGCTTTCTTGTGCAAGGTATTTGATCTGGTCCACTTGTAAATGCTGCCATGTGAACACAAATAAACTCAGGCAATTATGCAACTTTGTAGCAAAAAATAGTCCCTGATTCGAACTAAAGCAAGCAAACTCTAGGTCTGAAAACACCAATGTCAGTTTGCCAATGTCAGTGGGGGTGCTGGGCGTTGTTGATGAGGCCCACTGCAGTCGGGAAGAAACTGTTTTTGTTCCGTGGGGTTTTTCTACCTGCCTGGGGAGTGTAACAGAGAGCTTTTGTCCAGGGTGGGAGTGGTCAGCCACGATCTTTCCTGCCCGCCTCAGGGTTCTGGAGGTGTGCAGGTTATGGAGGTCTCTAGGTGCTGGAGAATTTAGTGGAGTGCTACGCTGACTGCATCATCCACGGACCTGTTGGCTCTGTAGGGGAACTGTATGGGGTTCAGGAGTGGGCCGGTGATAGTTTTGAGGTGGGAGAGATCAAAGCACTCACAGGACTTCATAACCACATAGGTCAGGGTGACTGGTCTGTAGTTGTTAAGTCCTGTGGTCCTTGTTTTTTTGGGGGACAGAGTTGATGGCGACGGTTTCAAAGAAGGCTGGTATGGGGCATGTCTCCAGTGAGCTAGATTTTCCCTGTATGCATTTGTAGCATGTAAATATTGTGTTAACCACATCTAGCTGGTACTTATGCCAAATATACATAAGAGATACTTCCTGTACATACTGTGAAGATTTCTGCACTGTAAGATTAAAGGTGTGCATTTTCTGATTCTTCTGTATCACATATTCAGCACTAGTCAGAAGAAATGTAAATATTACTAACACAATAAAACTGATCACACATTCTTTTAAAATGGTTGTGATGGGTGGGTTTAGGACTCAGAACCAGCAGTGATGACAGGCAGGACAGTTTATAATGAACTTTAATGCACTGATTTGATAAACACAGAATGAGCAAACAGGTGAAACAATTGGGAGAGACAGTACATTGCTTTGGACCCCTCTGAGAAACAGGTTCAGTCCTGGGCTTTCGGTGTGGCTCGCCAAAGCAGAAAGCAGGTGAGTAGCCGGCGCCTGCTAGACACACACACCAGAAAACAGTTCAGTAGTGTAAGTAGGGTGGCTCTGGCAAACAGTCAAACAACCAGCTGCGACAATGAGTGGATCCCGTGGCACACACACAAAGCCAAAATGTGTAGCCACGTGGCGAGGTAATCCACAGCACAGGAAATCACAGGTGACCGAACAGGTAAACAACGGACAGCTGAGTGATGGTCTCTCCACACAGCCTCAGGGAAGAGAAACCAGTAACGCAGAAGCAGGGTCTGTTGGTCGAGGACAGAAGGCTGAGTGGTTTACCAGGGAGCAAATGAAGCAGGAGAGTCAGAGTCAGGAGAGGTCGGCAATGAGAAAGCAGTTCGGGGACAAACACTGTAAAGTCTTTGTGGATATGGCAAAAAACATGATAGGCCAGCAGGTACAGTAGGTGTGGTGAAGAGGAGGGGTGAGTGGAAATATACTGAGTGAACTGAAAGAGTAGCATGTATGGCAGGCCAGAAGTGCACACTGTGACAATGTTAAACATATTAATGTCCATTTTATTAAATTATTTAACAGATTTCTGCAAAACTTTGTAATTTGTGAAATGTGCACAGAATTATATAAGTTAAAAAATGTAGTAGATTAATCTAATGAAAAGGTTTTTGGCGGCAGCAATCAAAACAAAAACCTTAAAGAGAAGCAATTTAGAAAATGGATCTAGATCAAATCTAGTCATAAAATAGGAAATCAGAGGTACAAGCCTGTCTCCAAAATAATTCTGTTTCAAATAATGGTCTGGCTCTCTCTGCAGTTGAAGTAAATAAAGGCCACTACCTGAGATTTTACTATGAAAGATTTTCTTAGATTTACTCCCATGGTTATGTGTACTGTGTACCGTGATGTCATAATGATTTGTAAGAGTGAAGCCCTAATAAGTAATACAGTCATCTGCAATCTTTCTGTAGAGTGTGTTGTAATGGTGCTGCAGTGCTCTCCATATGTTTGTCTCCAGCAGTGGAAACAGCTGGGGGCAGACAGGAATGTGAAAGTGAGAGCTCAGTTAAAGCTGGCTGTTAATCTGCCTCACTCATGCTACAGTGATTGCTGTGTATTTCTTCCCTGAGTCCTTACAGAGAGGGAGAAAGAGAGAGAGTGACCTTTACCCACCTGATGCATCATTCTCTCTCATCATGCTCTCTCTCTTTGCATTAAAGGAACAATTCGTCCTTTCATATATCACCACTTTGTGCTAGTTTGTGTTTGTAGTTCACCTTCCAAAGTGGATTGAACATTACTACAACAAAATCTTAAAATGTCTTGAAAAACACCCCAGGGTGCCCAAGTCCCAGGTCATGTCCAGGTTTACTTGTCATAGGTCTCACTTTGATAAAGTTTAGCTTGTGATATGAGGAAAACATACATTATATTTTGATCCATATGGCAGCAACGTGTTGACAGAGACTGTCCTTGCCAGAAAAATAATAACATAACTAAAGAAAGAAACCTTGTTGACCTAGACTAGTGACCACTAGCAGTTGAGCAAAGAATGAGTGACAACTCTTGGTAGCAAAGGCAGAACTAGTGTTACATTGTTGTAGCACTGCAAAATGCTGATTAAAAGAAGTCAAGGCGGAGGGTTGGGCATACAAAGTGAGGACATTTCCATGACGTTAATTGTCTCCCTCTTTCTCTCACTTTTGTCTTCTCCTTTGGTATTCGTCCCTCCCACTGAAGATGGAGCAAGATATGCAAGGAAAGACTTAATGAATGAAACTTAAAGTCAAACAGGCTATTGTCCCATTTTCACCTGGGACATGAACCACAGTCTCCCAGGTAAAAGTCTGGTGTTTCTTTACCTGTCCACCCTGAACTCCTTCTCACATGGACTTTCTCACTTTTTATACTACCTGAGGGCTCATAACATATCCATCAATGAATTGAAGGGCATCATAAAGAATGTGGTGACAGAAACATGTGCTTGTTTTTCTTGAGAGGCCACTTTGTTTGAATAATTGTTGTTTTATTGTGGATTTTTGTATTACATATTGTATTTGTTGCATTTTAAATGTGTCCTGATTGGTTGCTACCTTGGCCAGATCTCTGTTGCAAAAGAGATTTTCAATCTCAACGGGACTTCCTGGTTAAATAAAGGTTAAATTAAAAAAAAAAATAATAATTAACCACCCATTGTGTTGTTGTGATCTGTGCTTCACCAAGGGGCACTATTTGTTGTGAATGACAACAGTACTATGTTTCACATGGCGGCACCATTTGTTGGGATGACAAATAGAACTATGTCTCACACAACGGCAACATTTTTGGGATCTAAGCCTCAACACGGGCCAGACGTCATAACAGATCTCCAAAAGTATCAAATTGGCTATTGTAAATGATTAATAATTATTGTTAATAATGATTAAGTGTGTTAAATAATGTGACTTCATTTATATTAAATCACCTCGTGGGGCACCATTCCCAAGAAGGGAAAATGATAGCCAGTTAATGATATGAGTCTCATAAAGTTCCCTAAACTATCAATTTGGAATTTTGACTAATAATTAAATTAATACCCATAACCAAATTAATAGTAAAGCCTGAAGGATTTCAGAGTTCTTGACATGGCAGAGGTTGACTATTCATTCACTCTTGTGCAATATTAAACAGACAGAAGGTATGATTTCAAATATATTTATTCATAAAGAAAGCAAAGCAAATGAAACACACAAATACTAAGTATATACAAGCATGGATGTGTATAAGTGTATGTGGGAGTGTGTGTGTGTGTGTGTGTGTGTGTGAGAGAGAGAGAGAGAGAGAGAGAGAGAGAGAGAGAGAGAGAGAGAGAGAGACGGGGGCGGGGCGGTGGTGGTGAAACAAAAGGCTGTTTGGCCTACAGATAAAATGGCTGACAAGAGAGATCGATTCAAAGGTGGCTTCAGATCGGGGAGGTCTGCCTGACTGTGTGGTCAGTCAGGACAAAGGAAAAGAAGAGGGAACTTTGTGTTGCCTCTTTGGGTGTAGCTCTGTTGAAAGCCAATTTGTGAATTAGTGTGAATGTGCTATGTGTTGCAAAGGGCCAGGGTTAGGGCAGAGGATGTTTGGATGCATGCAAGACTCTGTCTGTGAAAAGTATTAGCAAACTAACATCACTTATCTTTGGCGAAGCCAACTAACCAATAACCTAACTGCAAACAATCACAACAGTAACTCAATAAACAGCATTAAATCACAATTGACAAAGTTAAACAGTCTTGCTTAGCCTGTACAGCTGTGCTGATAATATGCCCAGTTGTTACATTACCAATCCTTGAATGGATGGAGGGAAGAGTTGCTTTGTGGCATGTTGCTTTTTTTAGCCGTCAGAGGAAGGCTGGAAAGAGCTGGTGGAGACACAGCCTTTTTCTCGTTGATGTGCAGCCCCAGACTCTGAATGTGATCAAACAGCACAGACATATGATGGCGGCACAGCTCCTCTGTCTGTGCACAAATTAGCCAGTCATCTAAACAGTTCAGTATCCTGAGACTCTGCTGCTGCCGCATCCATGGTGAAGGTGCAGGGTGCCAGTGACATGCCGAAGGGGAGGACACAGAATTCAAAGGTTTTTCCCTCAAAGACCTGAGAAACCTCCTGTGCCCCTCCCAGATTGCGATATGAAAATAGGTGTCCTTGAGGTAGACGGTTGCAAATCAGTCACCTGCGTGGACAGCCTGCTTGACCATGGACACGGTCAACATTTTGCATTTCAGGGGCCTGAGGAACTTGTTCAGCCCCCTGAGGTCCAAGACAGGCCTGAGTGTCCCGTACCACTCCAGAACAAGAAAAGAGTGGTAATAAAACCCTGCCTGCTGATCTTCTTTCTTCTTTTCCCTGATAGCTGACTTTGCCATAAGAGTGAAGATTTCTGAGCATAGGAGTTCCCTGTGCTGGTGGTCTGTAATAATGGAAAATGCAGCTGCTGCCAGCCCTGACCTCACTTCAAGGTGCCTGACACCTCTTGACACGCCTCCTGGCCCTGCTGAATCATCATGGATGCATCAGGCTTAAACAAGGCAGATGCTCAACAGTTTGAGCAGACACGCCCTATCCTCTGCAGAATGGACTGTGACAGCCAGAGATGGCGCCTTACCACCCAAAAAACTTGCCGTAACACTGCCAGCTGCTTCACCCTGCTCTCTCATGAGCTTTGGAAGAAGTGAGGAGACATGTTGTAGTTCGGCTATTAGATCCATACTGCACCCCTCCTCTAACTGGCCAACCGGCTCTGGTACAGGGACAGTATGGTAACTGTATTTGCCAGCAAGCCTTGCCGTTTCTACTCGGGCAGTTGGCCTTGTCCAGGTGGGACTTTGACCAAGCCACCAAGGCAGCCAAAACGTGATCCATGGGGGGGCTATGGCCAACAACCTACAACAACAGAGTCCCGACCAGCGTGCCCCTGCCATCGGTGTTGTAAACCAACTGCTGACCACCTCCTCAAAATCAGAAAGGAGAGGCACAAGGAACCTTGTGGGTCACCCCCCTGTTTCATCATCAAAACGGGAAGGGGCAGGACCCTGACCAGCTGGCAGGTCAAGCCCCAGAGCCAAAGCAGCCCAGCCAATAATTTCTTGAAGGAGAGGTGACTGCTGGACATGCTCTTTTACAGGCACCTGCTGCCCCTCTGAGGCCAACTTATCATTCTCTGAGGGCCATATGCCAAGAATGTCTATCTCCTCCTTCAACCTAGGGGAGGAGGGGCTCTTATCTGACCTAGCAGAGGGCCCAGGAGCAGGAGGTTCCTATGTGACACAGTCCGCTCACCCCCTACTGAAACTGTAATAATGGAGGCGGTGGAGGACCTTGATAGGCCCCCGTCCCCCACTACCGGACCTGCCAACTTGGGGAGCTTAGCTGGCTACGGGCCCTCAGAAGGGGCTGGTGGACGCCTGCCAAATGAATAGCAACAGGCTTTCCTTTGCCCAGCAGACATGCAGAAGCAGTTCATGCATAAAGCTGGATTATCATGAGCAGTCACTGCATGTTCAAGGTATAGGTTTTTCCTTTTCTCTGGAAACTACTTTTATTGAGTACTGTTTGTCTGTTGGTGTGGGATGTGTTGAATGTTGTGTTGTATGTTGAGCCATGTTTGCTATTTTTTAGATTTGTTCATTTTGGCTGTGAATCTCCTCTGCAGTTCTGGGTGTGCTGAGAGGGCTGCTGGGTCTACCACACGGCTAGGTCAAGGTGGAGAGCTGCCTAGTCAAGCAGAACTACTAGAAGCGTATAGAAGGACCTGACCAGCCACATAGCAGAGTCCTGCACGGGTCCAGTTTTCAAGATCCCGCACCCGAACCGCAAACCCGCGCATCAGGCCAATTAGTACCGCAACCCGGTCCGACCCGTTGAAACACGACCCGCAGCCCGACCCGTAACCCGGATTTAAAGTAATCATTTTGGGTCATATTGGCTGAATATTGAACAGCATATCGCCACAGTTAAGGTGCCAGTAAGTAAACAACGACCTGAATGAAGCAGTTCTCACAATAAAAACCTGACTTCAGCTCCATCATCAACCCTCTGTGTTCTTCTCCCATACACGTGTAAAAGCACTCGTTTGTTACGTTTAATGCTTTTAAACTTTTAATCTATGTAAAGGAACTTTACATGTGTAATAATAGACTTACTTTCTGTCCAGAGCGACGTTCAGCAGTTACGAGCCGTCACGTGTTTTTAGAATCCATCGAGGAGAGAAGTAATCCATCAGGGAAACACTTTAGAAACATTTTAAAGTGATAGTTGTACGTTTTATCCACTTATTTCTCAAATACCTCAATAATTATTTACTGTTTTGGAAGCAGCGCTTGTTAGACGGTGGCAGCCATGTTTATTCTGTCGTCCAATCACAAATTGTGTTATTAGATGGTGAAACGCGTGTAAACAGCTGAACCAATGACAGTTGCGAAATAGCGGAGGCGATCCTCAGAGAGTAAATAATGACCAAGATAGTTATCTGTAGTTTACCGAACTAATGACTGATGTGTTTATCTAAAACCCGCGATTCAACCCGCATGTTATTTTTTCCACCCAGATCCGAACCCGGGAAAAAATGTTTTTTAAAAACCACCCACAAATCAGCTGTTTTTGCGGGTACCCGTTGGGTACCCATGGGTACCCGACCCAGTGCAGGACTCTGCCACATAGCAGTGACCAGATAGAGCTACACCGACCTTGTTGTAAGAATATCGGCTTCGCCATACACAAGGACAGCACACCCAGCCACAGACATTTATCCCCCCTCTCAACTGAACTGGCTTCCAGCCCCATTTTATCTATTTTCTCCTAACTTGGGCCCCCATTTTTAGCTCTTTTTTAATCTATTGAATTGTTAATAAAATAATTACTTACAAATTTCAGCTTGTTGTGTTTTGCCCATTTCTTCCATTGGTTGGTCAAGCCGAACGGGAACTGCCCATTGGTTCGACAGCCCATTGGTTCAACATCCCATTGTTCCGACCATATTAAACTCATTGTTCCAAAGTCCGTTCCGAAATCATCATGATGCCCTGTGGTTAAGGTCTGGTTAGGTTTAGGCACAAAAACCACTTGGTTAGGGTCAGGAAAAGATCATGGTGTGGGTTAAAATGAAAAAGAAAGTGACAAACACATAAGCCATGAGCCTGCTCCGCCTCAAGCCGGTCGCGGCGCACCATACGCCCGCCGCGAGCCGTTCAGCACCACGGTCAGTCGGACTAATGGGATGTCGAACCGATGGGCTGTCGAACCAATGACATGGACCCAAGCCGAACTGGGGTGTTTTACAAACAGATGTTAGTGTGGCCACAGTATGGATTATTTTCTGTGACACCTGACAGCGGACACTTCTACTGGAGGGGGATTCTGTGTTTTAATGAGGAAATGGGAAGCCTCTTCAGGTGCGCCGCGGAAAACCAGCTACACCTCCCGGTGGCTAACTGTTGAGGTAAACCTCTTGCCACGCCCTGACTCTGTCGGGTTCGAGCAGGCAATTAAGCCCCCAAAGAACGTCGTCAGCTGCCCCCGGACTCTGTCGGGTTCGAGCAGGCAACTAAACCTCAGATGAATGTCGCGAGTTACCCTTCGACCCGGTCAGGTTCGAGCCTGCAATGACCTCCTAATGGGATGCAGCACGCTGCCCCCTGTCTAAGTCAGGCTCGAGCGAGCTGCTATGCCTCCACCGTGCGTAGACAGACAGCTGCAATACATGGATATGGCACC
Source organism: Epinephelus moara (assembly GCF_006386435.1). Taxonomy (NCBI): domain Eukaryota; kingdom Metazoa; phylum Chordata; class Actinopteri; order Perciformes; family Serranidae; genus Epinephelus; species Epinephelus moara. The sequence continues at coordinate 39,507,530 of NC_065507.1, read as the reverse complement.
CTTCTCAACTGTTTCAGTCCTTACTCTCAAAACCAGAAACAGCTTTTAGCTATCCTCAAGAGGGATCCGCGAAGGCCAGCTCTCCAACCTAAACAAAGGTAAGTGGACAAAACACTAAACTCCTCTCTCTTTTCTCTCTGCTCTCACGTCGATTCTGACAGATGGAAATCAGTGAATCGGTGGGTGCACGTGCAAGGTGGGGCTTTTATAGCCTGGCGCATGCTGGCCAAGTAAAGTGGTGTGTGTAAAGATTATTCATTTTTTCAATTACCCAAGATGGGGATAATTTATGATATAACTACTGGGTGGGGAGATAATCTCTGTTCGATAGAGAACTGCACTGACAATTTCACCGCATTCATGTCTGGTGATAGAGCTCAGTATAGCAATACTAGAGTCGATCTCAGGGGAGGCAAAGATGCCAAGGAGGCTGATAAGAGAAAAATCAAGAACCATCTCCAAGACAATGACCCATGGGGGGCATAGCAGGAAATATAGCACATCATTAACTACAACCCAGCCAACATTTGTGTGTGGGGCCCATGTGGGAAGAAAATGGGCTGAAAAATGGGCCCTATATTGGATTGTCCACATGTTCCATATTGGTCCCATACCAATTGCCCACATGAGTGGGTTTGCCTAAGTGGATCCCACATGGGTCACGTCGGGGCTACCTGAGTACAAAGTAGGTAGTGTTGGGACCTCAGCCACATGTTTTAAACAATAGAGAGGCCTTGACAAAACCAGCCAGCCTAAGAACAAAGGAAACGCGCCAAGCTTCCATCGGTCCGGTAGCTATAAAAGTGTAACTCACTTCTGAAATTCAAACTCTTGCTCTTGCCCTATCGGTCTTTGTCAGGTGACGTAACGCTTGCGACAACCGCAGTGTATTGTGGGTTGAATCGCCATTTTGGAGGGTCACTCGTTGTAAACAACTCAACAGTGAACATCGTCTTTGCGTGTGGCATTATCTTTGATAAAATGGGACACTCGTGTTGTGTGAAAGGCTGTCATACTAAGTCACACGAAAGAAATGGCAGAAAAGTTGACCACAACGTGAGATTTTTTCGGTTTCCCACTTGGAAAAGAGGTTATGGACAGCAGGTTGAGGAAATAACGAAGAGGCGTCGGATGGCCTGGGTCGCAGCAGTGAGACGGAAGGGCATCACTTTCAACACCATATCTCCCTTCATGCGTGTTTGCTCTCGGCATTTTCATAAAGGCAAGTAAGAGAGGTTTTTTTTGTTTAAGTAATGTTACTGAATATGCTGGTTTTTGCTTTCTAAAGTCGCTATTTTCACATTGGCTAACCTTAGCTAGCTAGCTAGCATCACTTGTAAACTACAGGCAAAAAGGGAGGGCAGTCTGGGTTAATCTGTTCATGTTAAATCATTTCCTATATTTTGCTTAATTTGTAAGGCTGTCTACATTATTACAGTTTCTGATTTACAGGCCGATGACAGGCTGACAGGTTTATTTCTGTGGTTAGATAAGCTGATGTCTGTTAAACCATATGATTAATAACTGCTTGATGCTTGAGTAATTATGTTGTATCAAAAAGGGGTAGGATTATTAGATCATTTTCACTTTATTCTAGCTCCTGTGATGTGAATGAGGTCATTTTGTCACAATAATATAATACACATGAATCTCTTATGCCCACAATTAAAATAAGTAAAGCAAATCAGACAAAACAAGCAAACTAACCGTAACCACCAACCATAACTTCACTTGATTACAGCCAAGTTAGCTTACCTTTGCAGTGACGAGTGTGTTGTCGCAGTCCTGCGGTCGAAATGTGAACAGTTGCTGCACCCAGCCATTCGTGAAATGTCCGTGAGCTTCGAGAGATTTATAGTTTCTGAACTGTTCATATGTGTAAGCGCTGATACCGTAAATGAGGTAGTTTGTTATATCCAGCGATGAAGTTGGAGGCAGTAATGTGGCGTCGGAGCTCCAGTCTTTAGCTGTGAGGTCGTACGGATCTATGTTATTGATTGTCGACAATTTAGCCAAATACCGGTCCCTGGCCACCTTGATAAGTTTGTCCCTGTACGGTATCCTCTCATCCTTCTTATTCTTCTCCAGCTCGGCGACTGGGTAACAGTTTAAAAACTCACTACTAACTAACTGCTAACGTTACTAACTATGACTTCCCCGGACAGCTACTCCTGTTCTGTGTTTAAATCTGCGGTACAACCAAAATGGCGCCTGGGGGCGTGTCTGCCAGTTAGGACACGTGACTGACAAAGACCGATTGGGCGACAGCAGCCAGGTTCAGGTGGAGTCAGAAGGAACCCCCTATGACGTCACTGAGACTTTAATTGCCGCTGCGCGCTGACGCCCCTCGCAATCCCCGAGTGACGAGTTGCTGAAAGGAAGCCAAAGCTTTCTGTGCACAAGTTACTGCTAGGGAGCACCTCAAACGTTTGAATTTAACTGACCTAGGCTGCCCTTTTGTTTCTTGACTCGCTGGACGAGGAAAGACACTTTTTCTTTTGTTTTTAACACTCCACGGAGCACCAGAGGAACGCTGCACAACCCCGCCATTTGGCGGCCCCGCGCACTCATCCCACAGCAACAGACGGGACACACGTCGTCGTGCCGTGCGACTCAAGTAAGAGAGCTTCAGTCTGGGCAGAGACTTTATATATAGTGTGTGACTTAAGAGTGACTTTTAACTGTGATTTTGTGAACTTTGAGGACCGCCGTGTCCCTTTCTTTGATAATCTAATCATTGATTGCTGCTTGTTGTTGTGCTCGCCAGAGCAAACTGATTGTGCCGTTAGTTGTGCCGGCCGTGCGCTCGCAATACGCCGCATTCCTATCTGTAACAAGGACCAGTGGACGGTAGGCTGACCCAGTTAGTCTACTGGCCTCTGAGGGATAGGAAAGTGACCATTGTGTTCCTCCACAGCCGCTTTTACCTAGTTAGTGGACTAACTTTGCACTTGAAAGGATGCCCGTTCAATTACGTTTTAACAGGTCTGACGCTACAGCTGTATCTAGGCTAACGGCTAAAATGCTAACTATTATTTCTATGTCACTAGTGACTTGAAACAAATTTAGGACGATAGGAGACGGGTTGAAATAAACCAAAATTTCCCTTTAAGGGCAGTTCGCCATTACCACACTCTACACACCTACACGTGTTGGCACAGCTATTCTGTTAGAGCATACAGTGTGTTTGATCCCGCTGGACGCCATCTTGTGCGTACTTTAAAGGTGCACATGTGGCCAGCTGTTATATGACCCATTGTCTCGCTCTAGTATCCTGCCTCATTACTTCTTCCCTCAAATTTCCCGCCTTACTCTTATCAGTACCTGGCGTGACGTGTCCCCCAGGAGGCCACGCCCACCATTTTCTTTCTCTATTTCGCTCTCCCTTCACATACACACACCCACACACACACATACACACACATACACATATACACACACGCACGCACGCAGAGACCCACTTGCATGCTTTGATTTGTTGCTTCTAGTTAGTCAATTTAATGTAGTATGTTTATTAAGTGAACAGCTTGTGATTGTTGAATCATAATTAATAATAATAGATAATTATTATATAATAAATAATAAACTTTGTGACTTGGCAGTCCTCTGTGGTGATTTGTGCATTGTTTTTGTATCAGTAGCTGGTTGTGATGGTCAGTGCTCGGGTTCACGCCCTCTAATTATTTGATTGTTAATATTCACCTATATTAGCAAACTGAGACGAGGATTTTTCCCTTTTTTGTCTAAAACCGGTTGGTCATTGATCCCTGTATCCAGGGTGGAATTATTAATTATTAATACACATTAATAATTTAATTTCTTAACTAATTACCATTGGTAATTAATAATCAGCAACCAACTTGCCTTTAGCAAATCCCTACAGTAGGGGTCTGAAATGGGAATCTTCTCTGGGGCACACTTGGTTAAACCAACCCATATGGGCAAATGTCATGGGACCAATATGGAATCTGTGGACAGTCCCTTATAGGGCCCGTTTTTCAGCTCATTTACTACCCTCACTTAGAAATGTTGACTCACTGGGAAGGGCAGCAATCCCTTGACTGTCAGCGCTAGCGCCTTGCTGGCAGAGGAACTGAACTGTTTCTTTACCTGCTTTAAGGTAAAGGGTCCAACTTAGCTACACTGCCTCCACCAGCCTTCATTACCCACATACTCACTCTATAGGAGCACAAAGTGAGACATGTAGGTCTCAGGTTAATGAACTCTGGGTTCTCACAGAGTACCCAGGAAAGACCAGCTCTCTGGGGTCTTCAATGAGATAATTAATCTTTCCGTAACATAAGCCATCATCACAAGCTACTTAAAGTCAGTTATCATCATCGATATCCCCAAAAAGCCAGTCATCAGCAATTTTAATGACACACCAAGTGCGCTCACTTCAGTAGTTATGAAGTGTTTTGAGAGACTGGTCGAAAGCACATCAAAGCCAGCTTCTCTTCCACCTTCAACCCGCATCAGTTTTCGTACAGAGCAAACAGGTCCACAGAAGATGTAATCTCCATAGCTCTTGTTATGACCCTGGGTCATTTATGTGTGATTCTGTTGTTCTGTTGTTCCTCCCTGCCTGAGGGTGGTGCTGCCACCCTTAGTGTGTTTCTCTCTCTCCAGGTGCTGGCTGCTGATTGGTGGTTGGAGATTGGTGGAGCTGGTATAAAATGGCCGCTGCTTGAGCTGTTCTTCTTCTTCTCTTGGCCCTACGCCCAACTACACCATGCTTTGTTGTAATGTGTTAAATCTGAGTCAGTCGTGATATTATTCCAGCAGTCCGGGTGGGCCTTTTTGTTTAATCCTTTTTCTCTTGTTAATTTATAGGGAGTCAGGTGAGTGACTTGTATTTTCATTTTCTTTACTTTTGGGTAGGTAAGTTAGTTTTGGGAAGTAGATTGTTTGTTTGTTGTTTTGGGCCACGCCTACCCTGAAGCTTATTACTACCTTTCTCTTTGACTGTAAATAAATTATCTTTTGTTGGACTGCAGCTGTGTGGCCTTGGTCATCCTTGGGAGTGGGGAAAGAGGGGAGCATCTTTCATGTTATGAACGGTTCCCCTAGGCCGGTGGTAACACTCTACACACCATGCTGAGTCATTTAGAACAATATGTAACAATGCTCTTCATACAGCAGACTACAGCTCAGCATTTAATACGACCATTCCAGACACAGTAATTTGCAAACTGTATGACTTAGACCTCCCCCTTCCCACCTCTGCTGGACAAAGAACTTCCACACTAATCACCCACAAATTGTTAAACTTGGCCCCAAACTCTCTTCCACCAAAGCTGGTGGTGGCATTCTACTGCTCCTCCATCAACCGTGTACTGGCATACTGCAACACACGTTAACATAAGTCCTTATTATTTGCACATCTGTGAACCCTCCACATCGAACTTGATGCATAACATTAATGCAAATCTTTGGATAAGTATTATCTGGATTTTTTTGATTATTTTATTTGCTTATTCAATATTTTGCAAATAGAAGGAGAAGATGAAGAAGCATTAATTCTTATTATTATTCTTATTCTTATTCTGGCTGTTCCCTTTAGGGTTCGCCACAGCAAATCACCTGCCTCCATCTAACTCCATCTATATTAAGAAGCATTAATACCTCATTGGGTAAAATTTGTTTTAACACTCTTATGGTGTGATTTATCACATACATAGACCCACATACACAGACATGCATACACTGGACCGAAGGGCCATACAAAGAACTCCAAGCATTTGAGGAATGAACAGTGCTCAGGAGTGAACGGGGCACCTTGCTAGTCCACACCTTATGCCGTGGTCCATGCGAGACCCTCCAGTTCCCATGCTCAGTCCCCACAGATTGAGCTACTGCCACTTCCAAACAAATGTATCATGTCAACACTGTACAGCTCTTTTAATTTTAAATACTTTGGAACCACCTGCATTACTGATATTTCATTGTCTTCAATAATGTGTTTTTTAAAAGATAAAAACAGTGTAATTTTTACATCAAATTTATTCATTACATTTGAAACTGTTTTGCCCCCAGAAGAAGAATTAAATGATTAAATCTTCCATTTAGACGGTATCCATGAGGATTAATGCAAGAAACCAGGAAAGTATTAGGATCAATGGGCAAGACATCAAAGATGAAGAAAAGTTCACATACTTAGGAGCCACCATTTGTGAGGAGGGAGGTGGTATGAAAGACCCGAAGAATAGACTCACAAAAGCAAGAGGTGCATTCATCAGACTAAAAAAAAATCCCTGGAGCTCCAAAAGCATCTCAAGAAGAACAAAGCTCAGACTGTATAAGACACTAGTAGTGCCAGTATTACTCTATGGATGTGAAACGTGGAAAATGAATAAGGGAGACAACAAAGCAGTTGATGTGTTCCACAGCAGGCGTACAGTTGAGAAAGAACGTCAAGAAGCGGGATTGGAGCTCATGGTCTGAAGTAAGGACGGCAGCAGCTGACCGGTAAAAGTGGAAGCGCTCTGTGAAGGCCTTGTGTGCCACAAGGCACGAAGTGGATAGGTAACAGGAATCTCAGCCACCTGACTGGAACCAGTTAGGCTTTTGTGGCAGAAAATTCCAAATTTGTAAACGACAGTGTATCTAAAATATCTATTCTTGCAAATTTCTTTTTTAATACTTTTATACTTGTTCTGTCTTTATTTCTTTCTTATATTTAGGAGCCGGGCAGCCTAAGCTGCCAGGACCCAATTGTTATCATGCATCTTCTTCTTCTTCTTCTTCTTCTTCTTCCGAGGAAATCATACTTCCCATGCGCGAAAAATCACCAAACTTTGCACAAAGGTCCAGTCCCATGCCAGATTGCCTCAGCTGCAAAAATAGGCCAATAGTCCTGATGGTGGCGCTACAGCAAGCCTCTAAAGTTCAAAACTTTGAAAATTCACAACAAATCAACCATACATGCTACAGATTTGCAACTTTCACCAAAATGAAGCCCCAATACTGAAGAAACCTTTGTACCTATTGCAAATTATGAAGTCCATCACTGTTTTTTTCAAAAACTGTAAAACTTATTAAACCTATCTCCTTCCACAATTTTTGCTCAATTGACACCAAACTTGCTACAGAGCATCTTCAGACTGTCCTACACAAACGATCCACACAGATTTTTGATTTATCAAAAATTGAGCCTACAGTGCATCAAAATGTTTGACTGTAAACGGTATTGTAAACATATATTTGCAAATTCTTGCTAAATACATTTTCAATGTTCATTTAAAAAAATGACAAAAGTTTGGAGTCATGGTGGATGATGTTTGGAAAATATCAGAATTTTATCTCAAAAACTGAATTTTTTACAGCATTTTGAATTTTGCTCTAATGTGAACAATTGGAGTCAATGCAAAAATGGCATTTTTAAACATCAGTTTTTCACTTATGGAGCCAATAAATCATTGTTAAAAACAAATTACCAACATCTCCATGCTGTCTAGATGCAGTTTGTGTATTTTTGGATTTTTGTCTTAATAACTGAATTTTTGACAGCTGTTTGAAATCTGCCCTTACACACTAACAGCTGCTGTCTTGCACACAGGTGACTGGCTTAGTCAATTTGTGAAGCTACAGGTGACATTTCTGTTTGCCAATTAGCTCAGTGAGATAGAGGATGGTTCTTGGTGTTGAAGATTGTGAGTTCAATCCTCAGCTTGTGCAACATTTCTATATGAGAAATCTACCCAAACTTTTCATAAAGGTCCAGTCCAGATGTCCTCAACTGGAAACACAAGACAATAGTCCTGATGGTGGCGCTACAGCAAGCCTCTAAATTTCAAAACTTTGAAAATTCATAACAAATCAACCATATGTGCTACAGCTTTGGAACTTTCACTTTGAAATTTGCTTTTCCATGGCATGGATGGCTGCTGTCTGGCACCCTGATGCTTGGCTTAGTCAGTTTGTGAAGCCACACATGAACTGTCACTTGCCAATTAGCTCAGTGAGATAGAAGACGGACCTCAGTCTCAGAAACTGTGAGTTCAAGCCTCAGCTAAAGCAGAATGGACATTCTAATGTCAAAGTCCTATGTTCAGGCATCATGCTATGTGGATTAGAGACTGCTAAGGTTAAAATAATTATGATCCATGCAGTTTCACGGAGAGACAAATACTCTTTATCAACACTTTTCCCTGTTATCCCTTGTCTCTTTTCCCTGTTTATTTGGCTTAGCTATTAGTCAATATGCAGAGTCTATCCAATAGCTACTTTTACATTTTAAAAAATGTTTTCATCTTGCCTAAATTTGCCTAAAATTGCCCGGCCCTGACCATTGCTGCGCAGCAGCCATAATCTCTTTTGTGATCAATATGCACCAAAATACCAAGGCAAATTCCTTGTATGTGAAAATGTACAGGGCAATAAACATGTCTTGGATTCTAATGTATGTAAAGGATTTTACTTTTTTTTAGGAGTAAATCCTCATTAGATTTTAGAAAGAGGAAAATCATGGCAGCATTGATCTCTATGAGTGACAAAAGTATACACTCAATCAGGCCTAGTTCTTACGACATGCTGTCTGATCACGTTGGAAATAAAATGTAGTTATGAGGCATGCACGATAATATCAGCATGTCATCGGCTTTAAAATGAACAGATCAGAATCGACCAGCATTTTTCTTATTTTGCACAATGAATTAATATTACATACATTAAAAAGTACTTTATTTCATGTCTCCATCTGCTGGTGGGTCATGATAATAAGAGTATGCATGCACAACATGACGTTAATTCCACTACAGAAGAGACTTGATGATCACCTAAATTAGGTGGGGAAAAAAGAAGATAAATTGATTTTGGCATTGGTTATTGGCCAAATAAGTTGTATATATCAGCAGGATATTGGCAAAAAAATCCAATATCATGCAATATCGCAGTATTTATAGTTGTTCCTGATGGCCACAGGCGCAGGTTGTGAAAAAAGCATGTTATCATGATAAAGTGGCATGGCAAGCCAGAACCTGGGTACAGTTACTCTTCGACCACTATTACTAAGAAATATGTCTAATACTGCTTACATGTTAAAAACTGTGTCATCAAAATGTTGCTGAAATGAAACTAAAACTAGACTATGAAATTTAGACCAGTTGTAAGAGATGGCTAGATCAGTGGGGAGATGTTCACACAGTCCTTACTTCAGTGGCGGCTCCTGCCAAATTTCTCAGGGGGGGCAATTGTTGTGATGATTGCTGAGGTGACCCGTTCAATGGGTAAATTTGAATTAATTTGGCTCTACAATGACTGAACAATCCACTGTGGTCATCAACAGACTACTTTTCATCAGTTTGCCCACATAAATACCCTTGAATGTAAACAGAGACCTGTT
>NC_065507.1:39491365-39497458 GCF_006386435.1 Epinephelus moara | reverse complement strand
GGGCAAGCCCTCCCGGAACCCATAGAGATTGCATTGGAGTGCCTGCATTTAGAAAAAAAAAACATTTTACATGGAGGTCTATGAGAGTGAGTCGGGGCGATTTCCAGCCCAGCTGATATCGCCCCAAAGGGCCGGAACGCGACTTCACACTGCATCTGATTGGATATTCAGAGGCAGGACGAGCTGTTTCAAGTAAAAATGATCAGAATAATTAATATATTGTGTGTATATATGACAGTAATGATGATGATAATCATACATTTATTATCATCATCTTTCTTTTCTTTTGTGGCTCAAGGAGGGGCGGCGCCCTATCGCCCTCTATTGGCCAGCCGCCCCTGCCTTGCTTTCATTTTTGCTGGTGTTTGATTTTCATGCAAATGAGAGTGTAATGTCTATCCAAGCAACTAAACATTAACAGATGAGCTTGAATAGCTTGCTGTTGCCGTTGTTAGTGAAGCAAGTGAGGAGTCTTGAAACCCTGGGGATCTTGAACAAATTGGAGGAGCTATTCGGATGTTTTCATAAGAGACCATTCTCTCAGATCAAACCAGAAAACACAGATAAGAAGATCCCCCAAGTATTCCTCTTTCCTCAAATGATGAACACAGAGGACTGGACTGCTACCAAATGCAAAGATTCTAAGAGATGACAAACTGTGACTCAATTAACCATCTGGGTTTTTGGAGGAATCAGTTTCCCCACACAGTTTATATCTTTGGTGTGCGGGAGTCTGAAGTCACACTACAAAGTACCATGAGGAATACAATTACTTCTTTTTCCGAAGAGTTTAGGTTGTTCTCAAATTTGAAACATCAGTACCGTCAGCAGGGCCATTTCACACATTTTGTTCCTTAAGGAACTCCAATTATTAATGCATAATGATACACAATAATTCACAATATTAGTTCAATCAGGAAAGACTCGTTTTTATGGTAACAGAATATTTATTAACATGTGAACATATGAATAAAAATGTGGAAAGTCTGAGGCAATTAGACCCCATAGAGATGGTATGATTTATGGAGGGTGATGAATCCCTGGTCGAATAGGGAACCCCCCCCGCGTCTAGACGCTGGTGGTGGTAGGGGTGGTGAAGATGAGATGAGAGCAAGATGGAGAAGTGCTGATGGTCTGGATAAGTAGAGGAATGAGCCTTTGTTGAGCTTGTCCCGTACTCTTGATGCTATGGCTGGAGGTGGACTGAGTGGAGGAGGACGCCATGATTCTGCCTAAAGTGACGGCTGACAGAAGCAGAAAAGAGAGCAGATTTAAAATTTTGCAGTGGCATCCTGATTGGCTGAGAAATCATGGCAAAGTGTGATTGGATAACTAGAGGAGTGAACCCCCATAGTCAGCTGATTAGAGGGAGTAGTGAGAGTGGGATGGAGCGAAATGTGAAAGGATGAGCCTAGAGAAAGTCTTCCTGATTGAACTTAGGGTGAGCTTCATTCAGTAGTAAAAATAAAATACAGAATGAGGTAAAAAATAAATAGTCAAACTAAACGAAAACTAATGCTGCATTCCAGGCAAGTTTCTGAGCCCGTAAGTCACCACTTCAAGTCATGACTCACGACTTCATAGCTGCCGTTACAGTGCACTTTCATGGGTAGAAGGTTGTAAAAACACGGATTACGGGTTACCTGGAACGCATCATAAATTTAAATTATCTCATAATGCATGGTAGAGTTAAGCAATTAACATGTCTGTGTAGAAAAATGGATGTAGCTATTGTGACATCGCCCATTGGTTTGTGGAATCCTATTTTGAAGCCTCAAGTTTGGCACTTCAGCCATGGCCATGTTGTATTTTTGGAGCCAGAAGTGACCATATTTGGGCAAGAGACTGACGATGTGGAGGAGCGAGAGGTGGATCTGACTGAGAATATCCACCCACTTTCACCTGAGCAGCAAGTGTTTGCTTCCCATGAGATTGTAAAGTCAAACCCTGTTCTTTTTCTCTTCAACCCAACTAGGGCTGCCACGATTAGTCGACTAATCGATGACTAATCGACTTTTAAAATAATCGGTGACTATTTTAGTAGTCGACTAATCGGTTTGAGTCATTTTTCATAGAAAAATACTATAAAAGTACCCCAAAATACTCTTACTGCAGCTTCCTACGTTCAGATATTGGCGGCTTTACACACTCTCCCGTGACAGTGAACTAAAACCCTTTGGCGTGAGTACGAAACAAGACATTAGATGACGTAATTTTGGGGTTTGGGCGAGACAGACCGACATTTTTCAACATTTTAACACATTTTTCGATTAAATGATTAGTCGACTAATCGAAGAAATAATCAACAGATTAGTCGACAATGAAAATAATTGTTAGTGGCAACCCTAAACCCAACCACGTGCTTTTGTTACCTAAACCCAATCATGTATATGTATTGGCTAAACGTAACCACGTGCCTTAGTTGTTTAAGGGAAAAAAATGTCAATTTGCAGTGTTGTACCAATGGAATGCATTTATATTGAAAGACAATGCATGCGAACTTTACTTTTCCTGTGAAAACGGAAGTGTATTTTGAAAAAACACAATGCATGCAGGCAGAATGCACAGGCACTGCTTCCCAATATGTCAACAACCACTGCACCCAGGGTACCTCGCACATCATATCTCAACGTGGAAAGTCCATGACCAAAGTTGATAGGTGAGGAGGCTGGAGTGAGAATGTGTTGGAAAGGCAATGGTCTGCTACAAAACACTTGCTTTTGAGTGGCACAAATGCCTGCAATAATGCAATGGTTAACACGTTGGGTGCTGTTCATTCAAAAGCCAGCAGATGAAATTTAGCTTATTTTACTCAGTTAATGTTAGACCACAAAAACTGTTATTGATTAGTGAGTGTGTTAATATTAATGTTGTTTGGTTATGGTCAGTGTTTGTAGGCTGTTTTTTGCATGCAGGTCCATTTCAGTGTTGATGACAGTTGTCAAAAACATCTGTTGGAATGATTTATTCTTTCTCTTTCAGAAAATGTAGCAATACTGAGTGCTGCATCACTTCATGTTCACCCACACAAAGTCACACAAGTGAATAATAGTTACTTTTCTATTGCTGTTTAGTGTAAAACAATACAGAAGACTTTTTTTTTTNGTCTGTTAAAAAGTCTGTCTAAAACAGGGGAACAAGGCCCAGAGTTCAGGCCCGAGCGAAAACCCGATACCGGCGGTTTTCCTGCTGGTGTCCGCCGCCACACCGCTCGCTGGCTTCCTCTTCTGACTCACTCCGTAGGGGGCGGACCATCGGCCAGGACACGCGGCTAGGCAGAGCTCCTCACTCTGCCGCTGCCTTAAGGTCGCGTTGTAACACTCTGGGTTTCTTCGGCTCGGCTGTTACCACCACCTCCGCTGGTCTCTGGTCCGCAGCCGTCTCACTCACAGTTCCTCTCGGGCGGTCTCCCCACTGTTCGTCCGTCAGTATCGTCGTCTTCCCCTCACTGCTTGCTGCTCGTGTGTCTGCACTGTCTGCCCCGTCTGACCCCCGCACACCTGCTCCCCTCTGCCTCTTATTTCCGTGTGTGGCCCGTTGAGTCCCTCCTCCTCGCGTTCAGTTGGTCGCTCACCGCTCCGTCCTTCAGTCCTATTGGTCAGTCTATAGAGGTAAAGCGCTACCCAGGTGCAGGTTAACAATGTAATAAAGAATGCCCCAGCAGAAGTAAACATACTCAAAATGACTTCACTTAAAACCATGCAATAAAACATATTAAAATCAGCACTACAAACCAATAACAATAAAATCATGCAGGAAAAAATATAAAATCATACACAGACAAAAGGGTTACACAAAAATCAGCTACTACTTCTGCCGTGCGACATAAACTGAGGGAATAGTGTCTTTTCAGATAACTGTGTGGAGCTCATATGATCAATATGATACGTACATTCCTCACTATAGCAATGTTGTTGTTTTTTCCATCCAGCCACTGTCTGGATCACTGGAGACAGCTTTGTCTGGTGTGGGGCTGAGAGAGCTACAGAGACCATGGAGAACAGCCTTGGTGTTGATGATATTTATATCCACGAGTTTGTCAGAGGTGGAACACGTCCCCTTCTATCTCTTTTCACGCAGTCTCTACGAGCCAGAGCAGCTCTGGATGTTCTCCTCATCCACTGTGGTGGGAATGACCTGGGAGATGTACCAAGTGTCAACCTCATCACAGAAAAGAGGAGGACCTGCACCACCTCCACCTGCAGCATCCAGACATGAAGATCATCTTCTCTGGCACCACCCAGAGATGCAGGTGGAACTGGGCGTTCACACCGAGCGCGAATTCGCAAATTCAACGCCTCATCGCTCAAGTTGAAAATATTGAACTTTTGAGGTAAATTCGCGTGATGCTGCGTCGAGATTCTCCCGACGTCAGGGCATCAAGACGTCTTGACGCCCTGACGTCCAGTTGTTGACAACAATAAACTGCTACTCACCGGAGACAGATGGACAGGCGCTCTGCAGCTGAATTGGAGCAGCCTGTAGTTGGTGTCCTGCCGGGAGATCCTGGCGCCAACCCTCGCCAACAGGTCCTCAAACTGGGCCCCAGTCAGCCTGAAGTACCGCTGAAAGCGGCTATCATCCAGATGGAGTTCCTGGAGGAGGTGGTGAAACTCGCCGAGCTGGATGCGCTTCTGCAGGATAGGGTGAACCCAAAAACGACGGCGTTTGGCCCTCCGACGCATTTGGGACTTCCAGAGCAGGTACAAAGCAGCGATGGTGGTTATCTCAGCCATGGTCGTCAGTGGCTACCCGGAGCTATATGATACTACGTGTCTACTCTACAGAGACCGCAACAAAAAGGAGCAGGCTTGGGTGAAAGTCGCCGAGGAGACTGGTCTACTTGGTAAGTTCTGTAAATATGTGTCTTTAATTAATTTGCAGAATGGTTGTACTATGAACGTTAGCACTAGCTTAGCTCCAGTTAGCACAGCCGGCTTCCCCGCTACTCGCGTGAATGACGCAGTAACGCGAATTAACAAAATGGTCCAGCGCGTTACGCACGGTGCGTTACTCACGTTACGGACGAGTAATTCTCTTCACTCGGGCCCGGTGTGAACGCAGCTGAAGGCTGCTGCCAATTCGAGGAAGACTGACAAGGCCCGCAGGTTTTTGAGCAGTGTTATGGCTACATATGTTCATTGTTTAAGTGACAGCTTTGTACATCACCCTCACACATGGCTTAACACTCCTGGGCTATTTGTGAACAATGCAGTTTATTTCACCATGAGGAGAAATTATATTTTTGAAACAGTGTCCATTAAAGCCCAACTTCAACAACAGTGAAATGTTCATGTCCAACAGTTTGTTCACTGTGGTTAGGATTTATATATGTAATGTTATTTTTTTTTATTAAACACTTGTGGCCACAACACTGTTCAGTATTACCAGCTTTGCTCTTCCTCATTCCCTACACCCTTTCCTGTTCCATTTTGTCTTATTCTCTTATCACCCCAGTCTTACCACCCCGTGGTCTTTGACACTCTCTGCCCCTATGTCGGCTGTAACTGTAACAAATTATAACTAGACAGTGTCATGTCCAAGAAACGATGTTAAGTTAATTTAATCAGTTTTGTCTCTGTTATCTTATGATTTCCTGTTTTATTTTGAAAGCTAACTCTTCAGGCAACTTGCTCCTTCCCCTGTGTGTTTTCCCACTGGTCTGATTATCTGCCCCGCCCCTGATTGTTTCCACCTGTGCCCTGTGCCCTTGTGTGTATTGTCTGCGTCTCCCTTTGTCCTGGGGCCTGTATCACGAAGCAGGATTAATGTCTTAGCGAGGTAACTTCAGGGTTAACCCTGGGTTTTCAGTCTCACGAAGCCGGTTCAGTTCTTATCGGGGTAGATCACCATGGTAACTTACTCTGAACGGCTATCCTGCTCCGGAGCAGGGTTCAGGGTTGAATCTGATCCTATAAAACGCACCACCCACTGGCCAATCAGCTGTTCGGAAAAAAATGACTCCGCTGACAGAAATGCAGCCCAGTCATGACGGGAAGTTTAATTAATTTGATTGATTTTGATTTGAAAGTTTATTTTGAACATTAAAAAATAAAAGAAAGCAACAACAACAGACAATGAAAAGATTGTTCA
>NC_065507.1:39484258-39490863 GCF_006386435.1 Epinephelus moara | reverse complement strand
CTAAATATTATTCATCCTGTTATGCGTTGCCACGCATGTTTCCTCCTCCTGCAGCTGCCACGGTGTTGTCCTTTTCTGTAAAGTTGCTTTTCTCCTCCTCATATTTTAGTAGAATTAATCTCTGATCCTCACATGAGAAATACTTTTTTTTCCTTCACATACGGCGCTCTGTGAGAACGCTCAGTGACGCTCAGTGACACTGCGCTTCTCTCATGATTGTGATTGGTCCGCTGCGTGCGTGTTCATGGCTCTTGATAAAGCAATCCTGGTTTGAGTTACCGAGTTGATATCCAGCGTCGTGATACCGATTATCCTGATTGCCATTGTTAGGGTTAGTCAACCCAGGATAGGTCTGGGTAACCCAGGAAAGGTTGATCTCGCTTCGTGATACAGGCCCCTGGTCCAGTTCGTCTTGTCCTTTGTGTGTGAGAGAACCAGCATCGTGTCCATACCATTGCCATTGTCAAGTCTTGTTGTTTTGATACTTTGTTTGTTCAAGTTTGATTTCTGTTTGTTTTTCCTAGCAGTAGTACAGCCTCAGTAGAGTAACTTTCTGTTTGTTTTTTCTTAGTCTAGCTTTTGTCGAGTGAGTTTTAGTTTCTTAGATATAGCGTTTATTTTCTAGATCATTTTCGCTCTTAGATTAGTGTAGGTTTTTTTCCTCTGTCAATAGTGGTTTTCATTTTGTGTTTTTTAATAATAAAACTTTTATTTTGAACTTTGATTCCAAGTCGTGCATTTGGGTTCAGGTCCATAGTTCGGTGGTGACAGAGTTTATTATTTTCAATTATTATAGTTGATATCAGTGTGCTGTTCGAAGAACATAGAGAGAAGATGTTACTGGGGTAAATTTACATTATTACATTGCCTTATTGTTTCATAGTGACCAAAGTTAACCAACTATCTGTTACCATGTGAAGGCTTCAGAACAGCTTCTGCCCCCAAACTGTGAGCCTGCTACATACAGACTGTCTCACACACAAGGACTTATAATGAATAATGACTCCTGGGGTATGTCCCAAGTCTCTTAATTTTATACTGCTAACTCCTAACTCCTTACTTGAACTGGAAGTCGTTCGAGGTCCGCCATCTTTAAGGCCGTCTCATGTCTCTTATTCCTGCCAGTAAGGAGTNGTTGCTCTTCCTGAGCATTTTACCGTTTTTTCCCCCGTTAAAGGTTTTTTTGGGGGAGTTTTTCCTGATCCGCTGTGAGGGTCCTAAGGACAGAGGGATGTCGTATGCTGTAAAGCCCTGTGAGGCAAATTGTTTGTGATATTTGTGATATTGGGCTTTATAAATAAAAGAAAATTGATCTGATTGAGGTAGACTGACAGGTCTGATATGTCTTATTCACTCAGCAGCTGACTTGTTGAATGATGGCGAGTGGATTTAATAGTGATAATAATGATGATGATGATGATAATAATAATGATAATGATGCTCATCACAGTGACAGTGGCAGGGCTACAGACCGTTCTTTAATTGTGACAAACTTCAGCAAATGACTCAGTAACAATGGTAATACATGCAAAAGTGTGTGACCAAAGTCATGACGGCGGGGGGTGGGGGTTACGGCTTTGATCAGCGAATATAATATGACTTGGGATGTACGCCAAACGCTGGCTCCGTTATGCAGCAGATCCAGCTGTGCCGCCATCATCAGAAAAGGACGTCGCTTTACGTGACGCTTCAGAGTAAGACCGTCTCATGTCTCTTAATCAGCAATCCTCGCTCTTCACTCCTAACTCCTGACTCCTTGCATGTTTTCCTAAGTGGGAGGGACTAAACAGTTAGGTAAGGTGGCTAGGTTAGGAGGTTAGCAGTAATTTTAAGGGACTTGGGACATACCCCTGTACATTTTACACCTTACCTCCATTATGTAGGAACTGCTGCAATAGCTTTTCCACTGACTGTACCACTATCCTTAGTTTAATTGTTAATGCAGCTTTTATTTTATTCATTAAATTAACACAGTTTTCATTTTTCAATAAAGGCATTAATGAAAATCATGCCCGCAGTTTGTTGATGGTTTTTATGGTGCACATCTGGTCTAAATTTAAAGGGGCAATAAGCGAAATCGTTTCACCGCTAGGTTTGCTGTTGTGCACTGCCTGTAGAGCAAAACAAAGTGTGTCATGAGCCACTCCTCCCTCTAACTCTGCTCTCCAACACACTTCTCCGCCAGGCTCAGTGAGTCGGAGCCGAGAAGCGTGGGGACGTTAGCGTTAGCACTAGTCGGCTGCCATGCTAACATTCCGGGAGCCTGCTTAAGCGTGGGGACGTTAGCGTTAGCACTAGTTGGCTGCCACGCTAACGCTCCAGCTCCAGCTGAGCCGGGAGCCGGGCTCACGCTTCTCCGCCAGGCTCAGTGAGTCGGAGCCGAGAAGCGTGGGGACATTAGCGTTAGCACTAGTCGGCTGCCATGCTAACGTTCCGGGAGCCTGCTTAAGCGTGGGGACGTTAGCGTTAGCACTAGTCGGCTGCCATGCTAATGTTCCAACTCTTCTCACGGGCTCCCGGCTCCGGCTTACAGAGAAGAGAGGAATGTTAGCGTTAGCTCCCAGAGTTAGCACTAGAGCTACTACAGCTACTGGAGTAGCTTGCACCTATGGAGCGCTTCTACCAACTCCTCTAGTCACTGAGCCTCGCCTCCATCTCAGCAAATATATTACATTTATTACAGGTACCATCATCATTGAAGTAGGCAGGGGAATAGCTAAACACATCCGCCAGGCTGCCCGCCGGGCTACATTTTACAATGCTAATTGCAAATGTTAGCTAGGCTGCCGGGCTACTCACCTAACACAACCGAAACACCTGACCCATTGCTGGGACAGAGCCGCTAATAACTCAAGCTCCGGACATTAACCCATGCTACGATTGTAACATTAAATTTAATTGAATCGACTTAGCGACATGTGCTTAACGTTATTGTAACAATAATTAAAACAAACATTTGACTTTATGTTGTACCTGTCCAGGAGAAGAAGAGCTAGCTCTGAGTCAAACTGTAGTCCCTTTAGCTCTCGCAGTGCTCTCCACCTTGGAAATGCAAGGCCAGTGGTAATCCGGGTTCTGTCCCTTTCTTTATCCGACAACTTCTTCGCCAGCATAGCAATTAGAGGTAATGTCAGATCCTGGTCGTCTTTAGGTGGACGTTCTGCTCTCTGCCATTTCATTTCGAAAATACGCGCTGCCATTGCTCACTGGCTGTAGCCTTTTATAGGGAGGGAGGGCCAAGGGCTCAGGGAGGAGGAGGAGGAGTAGGGGGGGGATTCACATGAACGTATATGAAAGCGCAGCCGGACCGGCTTGTAAACAAGGGGCTGGAGATCAACACAGAGAGAGGTTGTGTGAGGTCATGCTATACTCCAGATGAAATTACACCTCTAGTTCTTCACATAGCAATTTTTTAATTGTATATATGCATACATGTATAGTATTGTAATAATGCAGAAACACACTGATGGCTGTGCTACACTTTGTAATTAATTACAGGGCTATGATAGCTTTAATAAAAACATAAATGATAGAACACGTGTTCTTTGAACATTTGACAATGAAAGATACAACAACAGATATTACAATTTGTGCTTTCTGGTGTATGTTTCTTACATTTATTATGACACTAAAAAACACTAATTCCTCAAAGTGTCTTATTAGATTCATTACGAGGCATACAGTTCATCTGAAATAAACCAGACAAGAGTGTTTTGTAGTTCCTGAAAAATACACTCAGTACTGTTTAATAATCATGGTGGGCCCAATGAGATAGAAAACTATCTTCACAAATTCCCAAGTCATTAAACATTCTTTTTTAAATTGTAACTACTGTAATTTGGAATAAAGCTAATGTACATAAGCTGTACCACTGCATAGCCGTAGCCAGCTATGAGGTCACCGAGGTCCGGACCTCGGTAAACATTTCAATTTGGACGGGATTAGTTTTACATAGGTACGTGGGGTAAAGTAATAATTACCAGCGATTTTAGTCCCGTCCGAATGTGCCATGTCAGTAATCATTACCGCACGATGTCAGTAAAGATTACCGCAACTTTTACCTTCTGTAAAAGGGTCCCGGCAAATTACCTCAGGTAATACTAATCCCGTGTGAATAGAACAGCAGAAATATTAGAAATATATTCAAATATATATATTTTTTTATAAGTTCAAACCTAAATTTGATAATTCGAATATTATTAATAATTAATTAACACTATCAATAATGTTGTATATCATGGCGAATCCCGTTCGGGCGGAGATGTAATGTTGTATATCATGGCGAATCCCGTTCGGGCGGAGATGGCTCGCACACAAGCCGGGCCAGAGAGGGAGGCAGAGACAGAGGAAGAGGCGCCAACGGAGGAGCCCGCTGCGCCAACACCACCCACTGCGCTGTCCGCGATGTGTGACCTGTTCGGGGAGACATAAGCCTGATTTATGGTCCTGTGGCGTACCTACAACGTACCTACGTCGTTGCCGTGACGCCGTCGTGAACCCTTCGAACTTCTCCGTCACTCCATTTCGTCGCGGTGCAATTCACCGCCAGAGCGGTAGGAGGCTGCGTTCCTTTCCTGAATGGTTATCGTCGTCTCTAGTTGATTCTTTGTTTAGCTTCCGGCTTTTCTGGTCACAGAGAAATGAACACGGAGCACGGACAGACAGCTCCGTCCGTATCTGTATCCCTATTGAATGTTGAGCATAAATGGGCCTTAATACTGCAACATCTCCATCACAACAGAAGATGTTTAAAGAAGGCGGGGATGGCGCAATCTGGAAATACGGAACCGGAAATGCGTTGCTACCAAGCAAACCAATCACTACCAAGCAAACCAATCACAGCCCTCTCGGTCTGCGCTGGGTCTGCGTTGCCTCGACGTGTAGTTATATTTTTGGGGAGGTGCACGTCAGGCTACACCGGGGGCTACGGCAAGCCTTCTGCGTAGCCACGTACCCTACGACGTAGCGACGTCGTTGATTTAACGCAGGACCATAAATCAAGCAGGGAGAGTGCTGCACCTGCTGCCTCCCTGCCTACCCTTTTTGAAGAAGAGATGAAACGTTACCACCACTACGAGCCGACCAGGATCCACTCTTGTGGTGGAAAACTACGCACTGAAGTATCCAAACATTGTTCAGATAGCGAGGCAGAAGTTTTTCATACCTGGCACTTCAGTGAGGTCAGAACGGGTGTTTTCATCCGATTGTCGCGTTCATATTGCGTCAGCAATAAGCATCTTATTTTTTGTGTGTTTTTTTTGTAAAAAATAAAAAATAAAAATAATAATAATAAATTTGAATATTATTCGAACTCTACTAAATTAATTTGAAAATATTCTAACTCAATTTCATGGTGCTTTTGACAGTCCTATCATATGCACATGACGGCAGGAGGGGACGGCGGTGCGTGAATAGATTTACTCTTCTCACTCTGATATTTCTTATCCCGTGCAAATTGCCCAATAATATTACCGACGTCCTGTGGTAAAGTGACATTACCCCACGTGCCCATGTAAAACTAATCCCGTTTGAATAGTGCTAATAGAAGAATAGAAGAAGCCCCAAACAGCATGGTAAACATATTAACACACTGGACAGTTTTTATTTTGAAACGACACACAGGAAGTTATCTGATGTATCGGTGGAACGCGGAAAACTTGAATTCAGTTGACAGGAAGACAACGGTACTACTAGCTGACAGACGAGCTGAGTGAATGACAGTTTTTTATTATTTTAGCGATGACCAAGCAGCCCACTGTAAGTTTAAGTTTAAGAAAAAGTTAAGCTCTTTCTCAGTAACGTTAATGTTAGAAGCGTGAGCTGTGGCACAATGGGTTGAAAGCTACTGGCTAATCATGCATGATGATGATGTGACAAAAAATATTGAACTTATCATGATATTCTAAATTATGGTGATGCACCTGTATGTGGTACACTAGATTTGATTGAGGTGGGTATTCGATATATAATGCACTGGACAATAAGAGCATCCCTCTATCTATCTGAACACTATTCAGTGGCTTAAAGCCTTAAACCACATCAAATAATGTTGTTACATTATGCAGCGCTTTATTCACTTCACTTTGAGTTGGCCATTATATTAAAGGCTTTTTAATCTAGTCTTTCCTTCCTCATTCTCATTTTTGTTTGGAGTGCCTGGATTCTTTTCCTGTTAGCTTTATTCACTTATTTGACGAGTACATGACCTCACATGTTTGTGTCATCTACTATGTATTTGTTGTTGTTGCATTACTCTTGCTACCCTAGAATTTGATAATAATCACATGCAATAATTCAAACCCTTCATTCCAAATTATCTTCAGGCATTATAATGCAATGTAATCAATAAGGTCTAATAAACCTCCTAGACCCCCCCCCCCACACACACCCACACCCACACACACAGAGTAATGACTCATTAACTCATAAACGGTCTGTGAAAAAAATATTTTTTTCCAGCGGATGTCTTAGTTACAACATGATTGAGCTAGCAAAGCAGTTTTGTGTTGCGATGTGTGGTATTTATTCAGTTTTGGGAAATCACGATGTCTAGAAAGCATCAGTGGCTGCAGCAGCAGCAAAGCTATCAGGACGTCATCTGTTAA
>NC_065507.1:39473298-39483809 GCF_006386435.1 Epinephelus moara | reverse complement strand
ATTTAACATTTATATTTATATTTATATTTAACATTTAGATTTAGATTTAGATTTAATATTTAGATTTAGATTTAGCATTTAGATTTAACATTTAGATTTAGATTTAATATTTAGATTTAACATTTAACATTTAGGTGCCACATTTAATATTTAGATTTAACTATTTAATATATATAAGTTAACAAATATTGCTGTAAATGTGGTAAAAGGTGACGTTAAAAAATTCCCAACACTTTTTTAAACATTGTTTGAAGCTAAATGTGGCAAAATGTTGATGTTATTTTCAGCGTGAGCCACTTTACAAACGGCACCCCATATTCTTCTACCCTGTTTGGCATGTTACAGATGGGCCACCAGCAACACACCTGCTTATTTGTGCTCAACTTTTTTCTGATCCAGATGTTCAAGAGGTTTTTACTGAAAAATAAATAAATAAATAAATACATAAATAAAAATAACGGCAAAAACACCAAATAAAGCAGTGTCACATATAAAAATCAACGTTTTTCCAACACTCTTGTCTCTGTGGGGCACGGTCGCCAACAAAACATGAATGACCCTGTCTAGAACAATTGTTTGGTTTGTCCATTCTGGGGTGCAATATGGTGATCTCCATAGATGAGGACCTGCTCCCTATAAAGATAGAAATGGCTCATGGAAAGAAAAGCTGCAGCAGTGTAAACCAGCCTGACTTGACTGTCTTGTCGCGAAACTTTGGTCTGAAATGGGCATAAGGTAACGAAAACACAAAAGTTGTTATTTTCAGGTGATTATACACTAAAGAAAACATACTTATTATATTATATATACATCTATATATCTGCCAAATCACCCCCCTTAAATCTTACACACAAACCTTTAAATGAACCTTTAAATTCAAATGCAATCAGAGAGCCAGGGCCTGAAAATACTCCTACACTAGACTGACTCTAGCTTGCTGTGTCTGTTTGATAAAAATGATTTATTTACATGTTATTAAAAAAAACAGCTATTCTATTATATGTGCATTGAACAGTGTTGTGGCCTGCCTGTTGACTCTACTTCAGTGCAATGACAGACACACACAGGGACTTTTAGTTCAAATCAGACTGTATCCTGTTTTTCCATCATAGAGCAGGCACATCAAGGAGGCCCTTAAACAAAAGCCGTTAGTTCTCATTGTAATGAACTTCCATCAAAGACTAGTGGCTCTGCACATCAAAGCAGAGCTTCATCTAACAGCTGGCACAGACAGCCCTGCACGTGGACTAGTCTGCTGGAGCACATAACAAACACTGAAGTGGCAGGGCTGGGAAACAGGCTCTTACTGAGACACAAAACAGCAACTGAAACACACATATTCTCTATTCCACTGTTACTGGTTGTCCAAAGGGGACCCCGGTCATCAAGGCATTTTAGTTGGTTAACGGAGTGTTTGTATTAACAGCGCATAGAGTAAAGGTCAACAGCTGCTTGTCATGTTACGAGAATTTTTTAAATGATACATCTGAGGCCTGTACTGCAAAGCCAGTTCAATTTACCCAGGATAATCTTTTCATTATCTGGCTTGACTAACCCATCACATTGGCTGCCTGGATAACCACTACTACAAAGCTGGTTCTCAACTAGATCAGTTAGCTTTGGGTTTTCCAGCTACGAGTGCGTTCATGTTAAAGAGGCAGGGGGTTAATTACAAGTGACATCATCAGAACCATGAATAATGTAGGCTTCTTCATATCATATGAGATGAAACAGCACAGAAAGTGTCTGGGACTGCGACACAGTAAAATGTCAGTGGCGCAGGATGTAAATGATACTCTGTAATCTTGAACGGAAAATGTAGAAACACTGAAGATACTATCCAAAAGCCACCATTGGCGGAGACTTAAAGGACAACTTCGGTATTTTTCAACCTGGGCCCTATTTCCTCATGTGTATGTGTGCGTATGATTCATAGGTACAACTCGTTCTAAAATTGGTTCAGTATTGAGGGAGGCGGATGCAACCGGGAGCCGCGAAATGAGCTAAAACGGTAACGGGGGCAAATGCGTCCCGTATAAGTTTGCGCATTAAAAGTGCTTTTTTTCCGCCACTGACCGGTTCAGATCGCCAGTGCTATGAGTGCTATCAGCTGTCAGTCAGTGTTGGAGCAGAGAGGGGGAGGGCTGCCCCGCTGGGTACTGTACTGTACTAAATTAAATGTAGATATCATTAGGCTATATCAGACATTAGTTTCAAGTATTTTTTGCTATTTAGTTGGATGATGAAGAATATGTCACATAAAACACTTTAAAGTAACGCCAGACTGTTTCTGCCTTAAGCCTTCTCCAAATCCACAAAACACATGTGGACTGGTTGGGCGAACTCCCATGCCCCCTCCAGCACCCTGGTGAGGGTAAAGAGCTGGTCCACAGTTCCACGTCCGGGATGAAAACCACATTGCTCCTCCTCAATCTGAGGTTCAACTATCAACCAGACCCTCTTCTCCAGCACCCTGGAGTAGACCTTACCGGGTAGGCTGAGGAGTGTGATCCCCCTGCAGTTGAAACACAACCTCTGGTCCCCTTTCTTGAAAATGGGGACCACCACCCCGGTCTGCCACTCCAGAGGCACTGCCCCCGATGTCCACGCAATGTTTCAGAGGCGTGTCAGCCAGGACAGCTCTACAACATCCAGAGCCTTGAGATATCCAGGGCGAATCTCATCCACCCCCAGGGCTCCGCCGCCTCGGAGTTGCTTCACTACCTCAGCGACTTCTGCCCCAGAAATTGGACGACCCGCCTCCGAGACCCCCGGCTCTGTTTCCTCACTGGAATACGTGTTGGTGGGATTGAGGAGCTCCTCCCTCACTGGAATACGTGTTGGTGGGATTGAGGAGCTCCTCAAAGTATACCTTCCACTGCCCGACAATGTCCCCAGTTGACGTCAGCAGCTCCCCGCCCCCACTGTAAACAGTGTAAGCAAGTTGCCGCCTTCCTCCCCGAGGCACCGGACGGTTTGCCAGAACCTCTTTGGAGCCGATCGATAGTCTTTCTCCATGGCCTCGCCGAACTCCTCCCACGCCCGAGTTTTTGCCTCCGCGACTGCCGCTGCTGCACTTCGCTTGGCCCGCCGGTACCCGTCAGCTGCTTCCAGAGACCCACAGACCAACCATGCCCTGTAGGCCTCCTTCTTCAGCCCGCGACTGGCCCCAGCGGCCTTGCGGCCACAGCTCGCAACCGCCGCCTCAACAATGGCAGAGTGGAACAAGGCCCATTCTGACTCAATGTCCACCTCTGCCTTTGGGACCTGGTCAAAGCTCTCCCGGAGGTGGGAGTTGAAGATCCTCGCTGTTCGTTTGGGCCTGCCAGGTCCCCTGCCATCTGATCCAACTCACCACCAGGTGGTGATCAGTTGACAGCTCTGCTCCTCTCTTCACCTGAGTGTCCAGCACATATGGCCACAGGTCAAATGATACGACTACAAAGTCAATCATTGACCTGCGACCTAGGCTGTCCTGATGCCACATGCACCGATGGACATTCTTACGTTTGAACATGGTGTTAGTTATGGCCAAACTGTGACCCGCACAGAAGTCCAATAACTGAACACCACTCGGGTTCAGATCGGGCAGGCCGTTCCTCCCAGTCACGCCTCTCCAGGTGCTGCTGTCATTGCCCACGTTGAAGTCCCCCAGCAGAACAATGGAGTCCCCGGTCGGGGCACTGTCCAGCATCCATCCCAGGCACTCCAAAAAGGGTGGGTACTCTGAACTGTTGTTCAGCGCATAAGCGCAGACAACAGTCAGGACCCGTTCCCTGACCCAAAGGCGCAGGGAAGCAACCCTTTTGTCTACCGGGGTGAACCCCAACGTACAGGCAGAGAGTCTGGGGGCTATCAGAAAGCCCACCCTGGCCCTCCGCCTCTCACTCGGAGCAAAGGAGAGAGTCCAACCCCTCTCAAGGACTTGGGTTCCAGAGCCGGAACTATGTGTCGAGGTGAGGCCGACTATATCCAGCCGGTAGCACTCAACCTCTTCCACAAGCTCCGGCTCCTTCCCCGCCAGAGAGGTGACATTCCATGTCCCAAGAACCAACTTCTGTAGCCGAGGATCGGACCGCCAAGGCCCCCGCCTTGGTCTGCTGCCCGATCCACACAGCACCAATCCCTTCTGGATCCCTCTGCAGGTGGTGGGCCTGCAGGGGGACGAGCCCAGGTAGCCCCATGGCCAGGCCTGGCTCCAGGGCGGGGCCCCTGTAACCCTCTGGGCCGGGTACACGTGTCCTTGCTTTTGTCCATTTTGAAGGGTCTTTTGAACCGTTCTTCGTCTGACCCTTCGGCCAGAACCAATCTGCCATGGGAAATCCTACCAGGGGCAAAATGCCCCCGACAGCGTAGCTCCTAGGGTCATTAGGGCACTCAAACTCCTCCACCACAATAAGGTTTTTCCTAATAAATATTACTTTTTTTTTGTTTTTCCTAGTTCTCATCACAAAGGTGTCTCATGTTATTCTGAGCTGCAGTGATGGAATCAGAGTGTAAAATAGCAACACTATCTTTGCATGCTAAAATAAACTTGCATAGGTTCAAATACTGCTAAAATCATGTGTTCAGTGTTGTAAACGATCTCTGTTTGCATTTGAAGACCAGTGAAAATAGAGGAATGGAATGATGAAACCATTCTTTTGACCTATAACAATATATAGACTACTCTTTTTTTACCTGAGACTCTGGACATTTGTCTATGGATCACATTCACAATAATCTTAAGTTCACTTTTTGATGCTTCATATTCCTCTGAACAAAAACTCTCAGTCCTGCTGTGTTAAGCTTCGTTAGTTGATAGTTCTATTAGCCAACACAGTTCAGAGCTCTACCGCCCCCTGGCTCCTAACAGCTAACAGCTAACTAGCTCTTCTCCCAGAGATAAGACCACAAAGATTCAGAAACTCAGTTCAGTTTGTCATTTACAAAGCTAGTGATATACATGCAAATTCTTTTTTCATGGAGGTGGCCCAAACACATTTTTTATCATCACCAGGACGATGGAACGCCCTATCTCATGCCTTACCTATGAACTTACTAGTTATTAAATTAACTATCAAAGGGCTGTGAGTGAAGTAAGAGCATGGGGACAGCTTATCTGGGTAACTTGATCCACTTTAATGTCCAAAAAAGAACGCAGGACAACTGAACATCGACAACAATAACGGATAGAGAAAAACAAGACAATCTACTGGATACGTCAATTAACATTGCAGAGCAAAATTGCCAAACATAAATGCACAAGTAAATGAAGATTCATCATACAGTGTGGGAAGACAAACACTCATTTGTGGTAAACTGGTAATGAGGCAGTACATCCAATAAGAATAACAATGGGTCCAAAGGAATGTCCAGTTTCAGGATTCTCTCCATTTCTCCTTTAATGTTTTTCCAGAATGTCTGTATTTTTGGGTAGTCCCAAAATGTATGAGTATGGTCACCGACCATACCTCACTTTCTCCAACATCTGTCGGTAGAATTGGTTTTAAACACACAGGCCATCAGTGGGGTCCTAAAACACCTCAGTTTAACCTTCAGGTCAAATTCTTTCCCTTGCTGGCTTCCAACCCCACAGTGACACCTAGTGCACATGTTCTCCCAAACATCATCATCCACTAATGTATTAAGTTCCAGTTCCCATTGTTCTTTAATATGCAAAGTATTCTCTTACATATCTAGTGACACCTTTTTGTAAATATAGGATATTTGTTTTTTGTTGACACAAAGTGCCCTGATAAATGTATTAAGTGAGTTTCTATATTGGTTGGTTTTCCTTTGATATATTCCCAGTCTGGAGTTACTGGGAGTTAAATATATTTCCATCAAACAGCTGATTAATCGTAATCAGCCCCTTCTCAGCTAATCTTTTGAAAAATGTTGTCACACACAGAAGAAAGAAACTCTACATTTCCTACTATGGGCAGAGACAGCGCTACAGCTCCCTTTAGTTGCTTTCGGGCTGAATTCCAGACCTTCAGCATGTTTTTGATCCATATATTATTTATTTCAACTTTTTTTCTGTGATTTTTGGCCAAGTAATGTAAGTGTAGATAGTGATATTCCAGGAAAGGAGTTTTGTGCAATAGAAACCCACCCCGTCTCTCGTACCCCACCCCCATTTTGTAGCATAAATGCCTAAAATGACATACCCAAATTAAAATGACTGTAGCTTCTGAACTGCTCTGACTACATGCATGCATGAGGTCTTGCCAGAAAGAAAACTCCCAGAGGTTTCTTCTGAAAGTGTCAAAAACACAAAAGAGATAGAGTAATGGGCCTTTGAAGTTAGTAAAAAAAGAAGATTTTGCCTAAAATAAAATAAAAAATGTTTTTCAGGATGAATAACTGTCTGTGGCTTCATCTGAGCAGGTAAATGACACTATGGGGCTGTAGGCACACTATTAATGAACACTTAATTCAAATTTGAAGACGTACAAAGTATGATCATTCTACAGTGTTTTTTCAAAACAGTACTGTCAGTGATCAAACAACACTCAGACAGCTTCTAACATTGTAATGATGAAAATGAAACACCATATATCACCAGAATAAAGCCACATGAAACGTGAAAGTTATGATCCCACTTTCTAGACGGTATATCTCCGCCAAAAATGGTGGTAGGAGTGAGACTCTTACCTTTTATAAAACAGCTAAGTCCCCGCGAACAGCTCCACATAAGATCGCGAGTAATCCTGTAACTTTTCCTGTTGAAAAACGGCATGACATGACTTGTCACCACTCATTGCGATTTTGGACTATGTGTGTTTAGGCTGTTCTGGTGCGAAATACATAGTAAATAAAAGAAAAACAATGTTACTTTTCAAAAGTCGAGAGCTTCCTAAATCTGGCAATACCAAACATCACATGGTTTGATGACGTAGTGTGCCTGGGAGATACCATTTAACAGATGAGGAGGGAAGCGAGGACGTTGGCGTCCTGGTGGAGTTAGAGAGGTTAAATCCTTCACAACCCGGGACACGACTTCTCGAAACTCAGCTACCCAGAAGTAGAGTTACAGGTTGGGTTACGCCACATCTCCTTTCTCCTTTGTTGACATCAATATTTTCAACCAAATTCTTGGTTTAGATATTTGTTTTTCTAACAGTCTAATTATAGACTGTGGTATTGAAACAGGGAGAGATTGAAATAGAAAAAGTAATCTTGGTAAAATATTCATTCTCATTTACTCTATCCTGCCAACAATTGACAAGGGAAGTACATTCCATCTCTCTATATCTTTTTTAATTTCTTTAATTAATTTATCCTAATTTGAGGAGAATAGTTGTGTGGTTTTAGGTAGATAGATATCTAAAACCCTGCTTGGATCTTATGAAAGAGACCAGATCATTTACTTGGGAGGGCCATTCCCCAGCTATCATCATGGCTTTGGATTTATTTGTATTTACCTTGTACCCTGACACTATACCATACTCCTTAAGATTATGTAGAAGAGCGGGGACAGAGCTAACGGGATTTTCTAAAAATAAAAGTATATCATCTGCAAAAAGTGCCATCTTATGCTTGTTGTTTCCTTCATAAGAAATTCCCTGTTTGAGGGGATTCTTTCTTATTACTTCGAAATGTCCTCATTTCAAAGTTTATGAAAAATAAATCTTACCTCAATACTGAAATACATAAGAGAAAATAAGTACTCTGTAACTGTAACAATGAGGTAAATAAGGAAACAGAATCCCATCATACTATAACAATAACACTACCATAAATGCCTGAAAACTGTACCATATGGTAACACACATACATATTACAGACACCACAGATTTTATAAACATTCACGTAACATTTTTTTAAACATTCAACAGAAGTCAGTGACACATATTTTTTTCTCCTTCTTTTTCACACATCGTTTTAGGCTTTCCTTTTTCTGTTTTTGGTCGTTTTTTTTTTTTTTTTTTACATATTGCCTTTCAAACACTGTCAATCTGCAAGTTGTTGAGTGTAAACCCTCAGCCACACAGTCCAAATGAATTTTCATAAACAGCCCATATTTGTCCTTGGAGAGGGAGAGGGGTTGCTCACAGGAGGAGTCACTGTGGTCTTCGAACAACCCGTCCAACCAGACTGTGTCCCAGCAGGTGCTGCAGGAGCAGTGTCATTCCTATTGTTCTGTTGTGGGTGGACTAATGACATCTGTCCTGAGGGTATTTGCATCAGGGAAAAAGAGAGGCAGGCAGGGGCAGAAGCCTCTCTAGTATCAGACAGTCCAGGGTGCATGGGAAGTGAACCAGACAATGATGTATACTTCGGGAGAGTGTTCATAGGCAGTTGAGGTACAAGTTTGTTCACTGGGGCTGAAGATGTATCCCAAGTGGAACGATAAGGCTTCAGTCTATCATAGTGAATAAGTTTGATGCAGCTTGAGGATGTTTCAATACCAAGAGTATGTATATAGGTCCCTCATTATCTGACTAGATAACTTTGTAAGGTCCAGTCCAGTTAAGTTCAAGTTTCTTTCTCTGTGTAGTGGGATCATCCATCCATACCAAATCTCCAACCTGGTAAGGTTTGAACTTCACGTTTGTTGAAATAGTACTCACACTTGAGTCTCTTATCCTCGAACAGTTTGAAAAACTGTTTCAAGTCCTTTCACCAGTTCTGTGCCATAGCTCTGTGAAGTCTGTGATATCACTGGCATAGAGAGATTCACATTAGTTGGAGCACGAGGATCTCTCCCATGAACAAGGAAATAAGGTGAGTATCCAGTGCTAAAATATGGAGTAGAGTCAAAGGAGAGTACCACTGCTAGCAAATAGTGGTCCCATTCACCGCCATGTTGATGAATGAGTTTAGCCAACTGTTGTTTTAAAATTCGGTTCACTAGCAAAGACCACACCAGTAAGATGAAGATTTCGAATGGTTTATTGCAATCTGAAAGTAGTTCTTCTGGAACTCCATGTTAAGAAATGTATCTCACACAAAGTATTTGTGCTACTGTAACAGCTGACTGATCTGACATAGGAAAAGCATTAACATATTTTGTAAAATGATCTTGCACTACAAGCATATACTTATGTCCCAGTGAGGTGACTGGGAGCTCAGTAATATCTATGCATACAAACTGGAATGGTGTTTCTGCTTGTATGGATTTCAGGGGAGCTCTGTGGTTCAGGTTTTCTGTAAGCTTCACATATCACAAAAGTTATCAATATCAGACCTCATGTTTGGCCAATAGCACATAGGGCTTTCTTGAATGTGTGATCAGCACTGTAATGACCTGAGCCGGGATTGCCATGGAGAATGTTTACAGTCTCTGTGATTAGTGAGAAGGGAATCAGCACTTGATAGACAGCTGGTTTTCCTGGTGCAATGTGTGCTTTTCAATAAAGTCATTACACAGTACAACTTTGGGGAATTGCCACCAGTTTTCTCAGAAATTTCCCTTTAAAATGTCTGAGGTATGGTTGTTATTTCATCATAAATAATTTCTTTAAGTAGAAAGTGTGTGTTGTAACATTTCCACACCTGCATTTGTTGTCTGACCAACAGTAGTGTTTTTTTCTGAAGAGCTAACCTGAGCTGTTGTACTGGAGACTGAAGACTGAACTGTTATGAGAGGGGAAGCCTTCTTTGTGTATTATTGTCCATTGATAAGGGCCCAGCTCTAAAGCCCAACAACATCGTCGTCCTGTGGGGTTATGTGTGGCATCCAGTTTGCATAAACTCAAAAGTGGATGATGATCAGTGATGATTGTAAATGGATTACAGACCAGACAATGGCCCAGAGTTCTTTGTCATATGTGGACCATTTCTACTCTGTGCGGGTCACAATATGACTTGCGTATGCTATAACCTGTACTCCTGTCCATTTTGTACATGAGAGAGCACTGAGCTAACAGCATAGTTAAATGCATCTGTACTAAGAATGAATGGCTCATGAAAGTTGGGAAATGCCATTATTGGAGGGGAAGTAAATGCACCTTTTAATGTCTGAAATGCAGAAATACACTCTTCAGTCCATGCAAATGGCACATGTTTTGTGTGAGTCTTTGAAGAGGATAAGCAATAAATGTGTACTTCCCAGAAATGCTCTTACCTCAGTAGGCTAGGTGATTTTGGGACAGGCCATTCACATACTGTTACATCTGCTGCTTGAGTGTGTGTGTGTGTGTGTGTGTGTGTGTGTGTGTGTGTGTGTGGGTGTGTGTGTGGGTGGGTGTGGTGAGTAGAGTGGTTACAGGTGTGCCGGAGACAGAGCACAGCACCACCAACTGCATCTCATCCTGCAATCAACTCAGCCTACTTGTACTCAGCCCTGCCACATCCATGCTGCCAGATCGTAGCCACTGTTCAGTCAGTATACAGCTCGACTCTAGCCTCTAGTTTGAATCTTTGAGTTAAACATTGTCAGTAATCCTGTTTTCCTGTGTTTCCAGTATCCGACCTGCCTACTCTGCTCTCCGGCCCCGCTCTGCTCCACCTGCCCTCACCTCGGACGCTCCAGCCTACTCCTCACTCAACCTGCCCCCACCTCGGACGCTCCAACCTGCTCC
>NC_065507.1:39441024-39472798 GCF_006386435.1 Epinephelus moara | reverse complement strand
ATAAACTGAAATAAAAAGATGTTTACGTTTCAGCATTTTTACTTTTTGTCTTTTCCTTCCATTATACTGAATATCATTGACTGTTGCTCAGTATATTTTTAAGGGCAAACAAACTGTTACATAATATGTTTGATTTTTTTGGGGGAAAAAATGCAGCATGGTTGCATTGGTACTGAACAATAAGCAGGCAGAAAACACAAGCTCGACAAAGACTTATTTACATGTTTGTTTGGTTGGGTCTTTTTACATTTCACCACACTGCAACATTAACCTTAATCTTAAGCAAAGATTATTTCTCATATCTTTAATATAACATCTGCTCTGACCTATAACTCATGTAGCTAACTCACACATAAACTATAATGCCCTAGTGTTATGTTTTAGTTAAAGCAGAGCTTTTAGTGACACTTTATAATCACTTGATAGTGCAGGGAATCACATATGTCAATCTGAATAAAGTGAAGCCAGTAATCATATTATTGATTATTCAAAACTCACTATCTGTGATTTCTGTAGCATATTAGTTTGAACTTCATATCTACACACCCTCCCATACTCTTAGATCCTCTTCTGCAATCCAACTCACATCACCATCTGCCTGCTGGACTACCATGGATTGGAGAGCCTTCAGCCATTCTGCCCCTCGCTTCTGGAACTCTCTCCCCCATGATATTCACAATATTGAATCTGAAAACAAACCTTTTCAAGCTGGCATATTCTGTCTGATTTAATGGTGACACACATACCAAGACTTGCACTGATGATGACTTTATGATGATTTTATACTTAATTTTTATTATTAGTCTAGATTTGTCTAGTTATTTTATTAACTTATCATTGTATATTACTGAATTGTTGGTCTTTATGATCTATGGATATATTGCTGCTTGCTTTTTTAACTGTGTCTTGTAAGGTGTCCTTTAGCGCGTTAAAAGGCACCTATAAATAAAATACATTATTATTATTATTATTATTACAGTTGAATATCCTGAGGCACAGTATATTATCTCCAGACAGACCACTCTCTGATAGATACACATGCACAAACAGTATACTTACACAGACAGGTATATAGATCAGCCCAGTCCCCACAAGAAAATGTTGCCATTGTTAATTTTTGCAAACCACAGATATGTTTCATTTGTACCAGTGGCATAAGGTAGCTGCAACGGGCCCCGGTGCACGCTATTATGATGCGCCCCAGTGCATGCTATTGTGCACATATCATCTTGTCACATGATCAGAGACATAATATTAGATAACATCAACATACATATTGTCCAACAATCATAATTGCATATCTGAATATGACAAAAAATACCAGAGATTAAGAAATTATTAATTAAATTAACAAGTTTACTAGTTTATGATAGTTTATGATGGAATAAGCATATCATTTTGTTCCAGATGCTACTGACTATTTTGCAAAAGAACGTGATGGAGATGGGTTTGTCTCTTTCAAGGGCATATATAGCAAACAGCACTCTTTATATTTTAGTGAGAGTTATTCTTTAAACACTGGCATATTTCCAAGTTGGAAAGCAGCAATCACTCAGGGCCCATTCATACATTGGCTCCAAATGTGTGTGTTTTTTGTTTTGTTTGTTTGTTTTTTATTTATTATTTTTTGGGGGGCGTTTTTGCCTTTAGTGAAAGTATACTGTAGCTGAAGATATACAGGAAGGTGGAGATGACATGCAGCAAAGGGCCACAGGTCAGAATTGAATCGGGGTAGCTGCAAAGTACTAAGCCTACATGACACAAACACTCCATCAGGAGAGCCAGAGGCAGGGGCGTAAATTGAGACAGTGCAGGCAGGGCGGTTGCACTGGGGCCCATGAGGTGGGGGCTCCATAGAGAGTGGGCTCTCGAACAATATGCAGGGTGGAGAACAGGGCCTTGTGAGTAATTCAGATGACACCTTAGATATATGCCTGTGTTTAAAGAAGGGCTCTCATTAAATACATTTTTTTTTTTTTAAAAGTACAATTTCCCAAGCTAAATATGCCTTCGGAAAGGTAAACCCATCATCAACAGTCAGTAGCAATCTACGACAAAATTTGTTATAAAATATATGCTTATTCTACATAAATTATAAATAAGCTTTAAAAAACTATTCAATTAAAGAAATAATTCCTTATTTTCTTTTTATTGTTATTTCCATATATGCTATGATGATTTATAGGTAATATGTATGTTGTTATTATACAATGTAAAGTCTCCATTTGATCACATGAAAAGATGCTAGGATTACACAGTCACTAGTTTGGGTGCATAAATAGTAACTAACATGCACTAGGGCCCGTTACAATAGCATGCACTGGGGCCCACTGTTACCAATTAATGCCACTGGCTAGAAGTCACCTACATAAAAGCATGGGTGGTGTTTTTTTTTTTTTTTACTAAGACAGCGTGCTTTTCCTGCAAGGATGAATGGGATATGCACATTTAGTCAAAAAGTCAATTAATCATTGGTACTCTCGCACCAGAAATATTTGTTGCTTGAACTTAATATTAAAAATATTATTATTTATATTATGTACACATTTAAATTACATAATACAGATTCTGATGGCTGATTTTTTTAAAAATGTTTTTTACCATAGGACAGGCTGTTTACTATGCACATCAAGTGCCACTGTAATAATCAGGCATGATTCTTTAAGATTTATCTTCCTAAAGCATATTGTTTTCAATAAATGCTAAAATAAATATGTTAAATAAATATGGTCACTACTGGCTCCAAAAAACCAAGCTGGCAACAGCCCAAATGCCAAACTCAAGGCCTCAAAACGGCAGTCCACAAACCACTGGGCAACATCACAGTTGCTACGTCCATTGTTTATAGAGTCTATGGATAGATGCAATATTTTTTTTTCCGGACAATGTTGAAACGTATAACCTTTAAACTTAATTTAAAATGTGCTCAATTTGGACTGTTCTCTGAGTGTGTTCTTATTAATAGATTAGTTGACTAGTCTTAGTTTAAACTTCTGTACAAATGTCACATAACTTAGTCATTAGGAACATCCCTACAGGAAAATGATATGAAAAGTTGTTGTTTTTTTACCAAGGTATCACTGCCATTTCCAGCAAGACTTGTGCCCCCAAACTGGAAATTCTAAGCTGAAACATGATCTTATCCTAATAACAAAGTGGTTTTTGTACCTAATCATAACTACACCTTAACCATAGTTGCTGAAATGCAAAGTTTTAACATACCTAATAATATATAACGATGTGCAAATGCATCATATCTGTGGTCTGTTGAAAAATACAATGCCAACATTTATTCTGGTGATTGGGTTGGATAGTAGATAGATAGAACTAAACCAGTTTATACATGTCTGGATGATAACTGTGTTTTCCCACATATTTATATAAGTTAAGGCTATCAGTTTATTCCTGATAAACACCTACTGACATATTTGCCCTGCTTTTTTCTAGATAATTCTAGCAGCGCATGTGTGATAAGACGTGCTCCCTGTAGCTCAGTCTGCATGGCTCCACCCAGACACACACATAGACACGCTTTATTTCCCCTATTTGCAGAAATGTTATGTTCGCTGTGAAACGATTGGTTTTGTCCATCAGAGATAGAGCTGTATAGTGACATGTTCAAACTCTCATGAGATTGCGTTCACTTTTATCTGCACATTTGACACGCTTTTCCTTTGAATTACAGCTCCAGCAAGCAGTTTGTGTGTGTGTGTGTGTGTGTGTGTGTGTGTGTGTGTGTGTGTGTGTGTGTGTGTGTGTATGACTGTGAGGAGGATTCTTTTCTGATCTTGAACCAGATTGTGTGTGCAGTCTAACACGTAAGACATTCCTCCTCCACAGCAGCTCACTGCGTCTCTCTTACCTCAGCTCCCCTCTGATCCACAGGGGAACACTAACGGTTTACCATGTGTCGCACATGGACCATTCTACTCCTGGGATTATGACGTGTCATGAAAACCAGACTGAACAAAATAAGTGAAATTAACAGTAAATGAAGAACCGAAGCCTGCCAGTTGTTGTTTTTTTCTTCTCTGCCTGCTCCACCCTCCTGTCCTTGAGAGCCCATAACACAGCGATGACTCACTTCCTCTATTTTCACTGAGTCTCAAATTCTCATGCAGCCATGTAACGATACAGAGGTAATAAAGACATATTACAAATTAAATTGGAATATTTCCCATGTGACACCGCCTCTGAACAAAGCGTAAAAATACTAGATGTCACACGTGATGCAGGTTCTGTTTTCTTGAAGCAGAGCTACACACCCATCAAACACATTTATCAGTACTAGTCATTATGCACTAGAGGCTAGTTAGTTTTAGCAGCTGGTATGTTAAATGTTTAGTACTCAGTTAATGAAAAGTTCCCTGCACCCAGACAGAAGCAGAGCTCTATGATCTGTAGTCTTCAGTGTGAGTCATCTGTGATGTCCAAGTCAATAATAAACCCGATCACAGCTCATGTGCACACTGAGCACAGTGTGTGTGTGTGTGTGTGTGTGTGTGTGTGTGTGTGTGTGTTTTAGATGCTGGTAGATTTCCATTCAGCTGATAGGAGGATCTCTGAAGGCCATTAAGTACTTTTCCCATTCCTGCTGTCAGAGTTTTACACTGTGTGTCTGGATACTTTCATCTGTCATTGTCACATTGTACCCTTTGGTGACAAAGCAATGTTGATTTCAGACAGATTCAAAGTGTAAATTGAAACATGCAGTTCCTATTTTTATCCTGTAACATAAACTTCATTTATTAATACATGAATTATCTGTTTCATTTAGTCGGTAGTTTGGCCGCTCGATCCCCAGCTCCTCCAGTGTGCACGTCAAAGTGTCCTTAGCCCAAATACTGAACCCCAAATCTCTCCTGATGGCTGGTCCATCAGTGGCGGAGCTTGTGAATGTTTATTGAGTCGTCTCGGCCACCAGTGTGTAGTGTAGAAGCTAGAAAGGTGCTATACAAGTGCAGTCCATTTCCCTTCTTTTTTTGTTTGCGATTTTATCTCTGTAATAATCAAATTAGCAGCAGCACCTGTGACTGACAAACAAATATCTCACAGTGACTAACGGTAACTATCATTTCATATTACACTGATATGAAAAATATCACCAGTGTGAGTTCTACATTAAATAATCTGTTGTTACTGTATTGTTGTTCTGGAGGCTCACAGTGCACATTCATTCTTGGGAATTGGGACAAAACCTTATTTTGGGGGTTTTCTTTTTTACTTGTCAGCACTAAATCTTGTAATGGACCATCCTCCCAGCAACTGAATTTTCTCTTAAATAGTAGGAATGCATGATATTGGATTTTTGTACCGATATCCGATATGCTGATATATAATAACTTATTTAGCCAATAACCAATACTTATATCGATATATATCCACTTTTTTCTCCACCTAATTTTCGTGATCATCAAGTCTCTTCTGTAGTGGAATTAACATCATATTATGCATGTATACTCTTATCATTATGGTCCACCATTAGATGGAGACATGAAATGCAATGCTTTTCAATGTATGTAATATTCATTCATTTCGCAAAACAAGAAAAAAAAAAAGCATGTTGGCGAGTTCTCTTTTAAACCATAATTCTTATGTAGTTTGGATTTAGGAAGGCTATGGAGTTGACCTGTTATAGTTGAGACACACCTGATAGCAACTTTAGTTAATAAATGTATCATAAAGTAGAAAGCTTAACAGTACATGAGCAGCATTACCACCTTTTTGTAGGACAGGAGCCAGTGGGATATAGCTAACACCCTTTTATGCCTGATTAAATGATGTTTTTGTAGAAATCTGACAAAGTTGACAGAAATCTGGGACCATCATTTTCATAAAAATATTCATTTAAAAACAAAGATGACATGTTTACACTGATGTTATCTGTACATACTGTACGTTTTTAACACATTTTTTTTTATTGTTTGAAGTTGTGAATTCTTGTCTGGGACAAGGCTTTTATCTGGCAAGTTTAGAAGTTAAAAATGAAAGCAGATCAAAATATTCTATAAATAATTTCTATTTCATATAGAAATTGTTTAGGAAATAATGTTTCACCCAAGGCACAGAATTCATGTGTTGATAAGTTATATTATTTTAAGGGTTTTTTGATAGGAAGTGAGTTGTCCCAGTTCTCAAGAATGGTTGTGGAAGAACACATTACTAAAACCTATTGCTTTATTTGCCACCCACCTGTACACACTGGGGCATTATGGCAACATGTAACAAGTTTTCACATATGGAATCTTCTAATAAATACTGCCTCTGTGTTGTTAGTTGCAGTGCAAATCTGTGTTCAAATCAGTTTAAACAAACATTTTCCTGTCATTTAGGGCAAAACACAGGAGTCATTTGAGTCATATGTGGTAAAACAATTCATAGGTACTGCTCTGTAAATCTGATACAGGCTGTATGTATTTTTCATTTGTAATAAAAACAAAATATAATGTCCACGAGACTGGAAAGAGACCAAAAACTCCATCAGCCTCTAGCTGATACCCCCAGACTACACTGAATTTACTAAAAGGACAATTTACTTTTACATTATTACTGTACATAAACATCCATCTATCTCCAATTAATCCATAATCTGATCATTTCATACAGCCAAAAGTCTGGCTGCTCCCTTTATGGTCAAAGTCCAAGACTGTGCTTCAGGAAAGCAGGTGCAGCCGTTATGTACTTTGGAATCCATATCTCTCCAACTCTCAACAACTTTATAAACTCAATTTACCCCATCCCCCACTTCGGACTATCAGAGATGACCTGAAAACATGGACCAAGCTCCCAATCTCCCTCACTGTCCAAATGTCAACTCTAAATGAATATGCTCACAAAGATCAACTTTTTTGGTCTTTTCCATGACTTCCAGTGCACACATCCATAAGCTGACACTGTCTCAACCCAATCACCACAAAAATGCTGGCGTTGTTCATTTCTGCAAACCATTGACTTGTTATATTTGTACATTATTAGATAGCAGATACAGTAAGATGTTTATTTCCTTTTGTTTAAACAATGCTGTGGTCAACATGTGGTGAGGTTTAGGTTCAAAGACCATTTGGTTATGGTCAGTATTGGGCAAGTTACTTTCAAAATGTAATATATAAAAATGTGTTATGTGACACTTGAAATGTAATGGTATTGCCCAAAATCCTGTTGGTAACACGTTATGTTACTTTGTTATTTTTGTAACCTGTTCCCCTTAACACTGGTTATGGTTAGGAAAGGATCATGGTTTGCCTTAAAATACCAAGCAGCTCCAAGGGTGAGAAATGAAACCAATGCCAAAGTGCCAAAAACTGCAGTTCATCGAATGACCACTTGTGGCTAGCTCCAAAACAGTCAATCTCCACAGACCCACATGTTAAAATGTCCGACTTTACTGCAGAAAAACAACAACATGTGGTACCAAAAACAGTTTTGGTCTCTATAGCTAATTTCAACAATTTTCAAGAATTTGATCAAACCCGAGAGCCGAAATCAGATCACATTACTTCTGAGCAACTGTGCCCATTTGTTCCAAATAGTTAATTTGGGTCAGAGTGATTCAGATTTGGAAATCCCATGTTTTGTTATCCAGGATCAACTAATCCATCTTACTTTTGAGCCAGTTTTTTCCTCGATCCAAATACAAACTTTTCAAGATTACCAAATCTGGGGAACCAGTGTTCTAAATGAGACTACATATCACAATGTAAGCAGTCTGCCAAAAAACACACTGCAATTACCACTTATTACCATAGGTGGTGCCAAAATCTGAACGGTAATACAGTAAGATTACTTCTTAACAACTGGGCCATGTTGACTGGACTGGAAAAGCCATACCCCCCCCCCCCCCACACACAAAACCTGCATGTTGTTTTAAGACTTATTAGAGACTTTGTCTCAAATGAATAACCACCTTCGTTTTGTCAAAAAGCCTTTATTAAAACTACAAACACACAAACCAAAAAAAAATTACATGAAAAGGAACTTTATACATTCATATATATTTGATATATTTACTGCTTCATACTGCATGTCACTGAGGCAGGACTGTGTTTTTCCAATCACATTGGTTACAGGTTTACAAACATCATGTAATGAAAGCTCCTGTTAAGGTTCTGTGTTGAACACTGCAGCCCATTCATGAGAGCCTCAGTAACTCAGCACAAACTTACGAGAATTCATAAACTATCTGAAAAGGAAAACCTTTGGCATCAGCACTGACTGTCAGAGAACTTATTGCCAAGAAGGATGACATGACAATGACAGCTGTTCAGCGCCCACCTTCTTACAGAAGCCCAAACAGGACAATACTAAAAGCTCACTTTCCCTTCTTCACACGTCCTATCACTGATAAACTGAAATCAAGACACAAACAATCTAAGAATGCTGCATCTCAAAGGGCAATTGTGGATTATAAGTGCATATATTCTTTTTATCAAGAGTGAACATGAAGGTCACCAGATGGCCACAGCTGGTGGCTGATTGGTTGGTAGCTTTTGATGACCTTCATGGTAACCTGAATTACTCATTGTACTTTCTTCATACAGCAAAAAGTAGCGACAGGGTGCAGCAACACTTCTAAGGCCACAGTCTAAATCTGACCTGTAGAGAAATGTGACAAACCTTTCCTTCCTGGGCTTTAGCAGTAAGACAGTTATCTGGAGACTTTTTCACATTTAAAAGGAAAACAAAAATACAAAAATATATATGTTCAACAGAGGAGCTGGAATAAAAATGACAAAGTGGGGAGAATGAAAAAAGATAGACGTGTTTATAGACATGATATAATTTTATATATACACACATACATATCACATGGAAATCTGTATACAAGGTTTTGTACAAGTTCAAATACAGGTAGCAGTTAAGTGGCAGAGGTGCTTTGCTTCAGAGTGAAACAATCAGACAACACTGGTCTCAAGGCTTTGTACTGCCACGGTAGGGCAGGTGCCACACACACACACAGACACAGACACAGACACAGACACATACACATACACACACACATACACACACTCACGTAAATTCAGGTGGGCAGTGGGTGGACTGCACCTGCAGTGTGTCAGGGTTGGACCAAATGTTGGTTTGCAGTTTGCTGAAACCCCGATAGTGCAGTTAGGTAGCACATATTAGGGGCCATTTTAGGAGGGATGTAAAAGATACCCTGTGGAGTTTTCTCGTAAACAAAGTTATGTTTACATTCAGCGTTTCTCACAAAAACACTGTTTGTAGGCCTGATGGCTGTGTTGAATGCATTCCTGCTCTGCAAAGGCAATTTTAGACTTTCTAGAGCCTGCATTGTTTACATCTACTATTAACTATACTCCCTGCCTTTGTTGATACATTACTGTGTTTTAAAATGTGAAACCATTAGGAGGAACATGTCGCCTTGTTGACCACTCAAGCATTCAATACAAAATAAATAGTGACCTACCCATTTAGGGCTGTACCCAACTCAGGCTTATGTCTGTCAGACGTAAGAATATTCAACGATTTTCCATAAAAAGTTCGTAAGTTTAAACAGGGCTCAGAGGGATGTTCAGTGTGACACTGACATTCATGTAATATAGTAAACTAGCTAGCGGCGCTAACAACAGATTTAACTGTGCTACAACATTTTTGCTGACACTAGATATCAAACAAAAGCCAGAGACTGTGTGAGTTGTAAATTCACCACTGCCAAGCAGAAGAGTGAAGACAATGTTATCTCAGAGCCTTACAGTGCAGAGTTTCTCCTTCTCTGTGCTGCTCCATCAGGACTGCAGCTGTCTGTACCAAAGAGTAGTGTCAAAGTCAAGAGTGCTCGCTCCACAGCAAATCCTGCAAGGCACAATTAATAGCCACAAAAAAAAAAAAAAAAACTCGACTTGAAGCAATCTCATTTGACTGATGGGCCTCTGACTGACAATTCTTAACTTTAAAAGGGGCACCCCTAAATAAAACTTTGCTCCATACTAGTGGTCACAACCCTAAATCTAACCCCAACTCCACAGGGTAGCTTTAAAGCAAAAAGAAAGACAATGGGTCCTAAAGGTCGTGTCACACAAGTATTAATAAATATAACCCCGAATTCTCTGCTAAACCAACAGATCTCCTAAAGATGTTTGTGGTTTATACAGATATTGATAATTAAATTGTTTTTTTGTTTTTTAAATCCAATAATATTATATTACTTTTTTAGTTACTTTAAATTAGTTTTACCTAACAATTGTTACCAACAAGTGTCATGGGCAGGAC
The DNA here is from genome assembly GCF_006386435.1 of Epinephelus moara. NCBI lineage: Eukaryota > Metazoa > Chordata > Actinopteri > Perciformes > Serranidae > Epinephelus > Epinephelus moara. Next base: position 39,462,571 of record NC_065507.1, on the reverse strand, counting down.
ATTTTACAGTTAAAAATAATAATAAACTTCACTACTCTGTTGGACAAACAGTGACACCATTCCAAAAAAGGATCTTTGGTTTTTCTCTATTTCAATTTTTGTTATTTACCAGCTGATGAATATGCCAACACCAATCTATTTACAATGAGCTAACATCTAACATCTACCAATAAATCTGCCTGCACCATTTATCAGTCTCACATTGGCTATTGAAACAGCTAGCCTGATAGCTAGCTTCTGCTGCTGCTAATAATTGAGAATTCTTGCTCTGCCTGTTTTTTGTGTCACCAAACTGCAGAAATGAATTGAAACAATGTTACACATTGTATTGGATCAGTCAAGGGCTGATTTGTTGAAGAAATCTGTGTTTTTAGAGTCAGGCGAGTGTGTCATTGCGGTGTTAGTACTATTTCAGAGATATTCAAAAAACGTGAAAAAAAGAGACCAATAACCGCTTGACTGTTTTTCTTCTATGCCATGACATTAATGTAATGTAAAGATACTATACATCCACTACATCAGTGGTTCAAAGATCTGAGTAATGGCCTTGAAAACTCTGCATCCTTAAACATGTGTCTTGTGTCCCATATGTCTCTTCCCTTTAGCTCACCCACGTGCAAACAGAAAACCTGACATTAAGGGCAAGCACAGCTGCAAAGCTTCTGACAATAAGTGCAATAGCCGTTTCAAGTTGGAAGAAAAGATGAAGGGTTTACTGAACCTGGTGGAGAGCTGCAGCCAGCTGGAAGAGGAGCTGAACACTTACAGGTGCCACACCAAGGTGATGGAGGCCTCAGAAAGAACTTGACCTTACAGGTATGAATAGTGCGCTAGCCCCAGGGCACTCCTTTACTTACAAAAATAAATATTTACAAAACAACATAATATCCTGCTGAGGGTGGATGTGGTGGGGGTTTCAGTCGAGGCCGTTGGTCAGCTAAACAGAAACCTTTTTCTCCTGTCCTCATTGCTTTTGATTGTTCAACAAAGTTCTATGAAAAACTGTTTATATTTCAGAAAATAATTCTTGGTTTCCAGCATGCTGCTGCAGCAGGTGCAATTGGGTCAGATTGTGCTGGGATGATGGGTGGGGGAATCAGATGACTTTGTAGGTCAGGTAGTCGCGGAGCGGCGTGGGAATGGCCAGGTTCTCCACCTGCTGGGTGGTCATTACCCGGCGAAGAGACATCCTACACAAGTGCTGCAGGCTGGCAATGCTACGAGGACACTCCCAGAAGTGCACACTGCCATCACGAGTCCTTCAACAGACAAACAAACAAAAAAGAACGATGACAAATCAAACACTGCGCTTATGCATTAGAACCACACAGCCAGTTCTGCATAAATTTACAAACCAAAAGAAAAAACAGCTATGCACACATCCTGCCCATGGTGACTGCAAGCAGGGATAAAACATGGAGAACAGGTTTCCTAGGCTGCTCTATCATAAGACAGATGTCAATAAGGTGTGACTGAGATAACATAACATGACCTGTGTGTTAAACATGGTGTGTGCCTGTGCATGTGCAAGTGCCTTACCCAGCAGCAAGGACACTTCCTTCAGCGGAGAAGGCACAGCAGAGGCCATTAGAGAGCGAGGCAATGGCCTGAGGAGCCCTTTCCTCTATGCTCCAAAAACGAACCAGCCTGCGCAGAGACAGAAAGAAACACAAGGTTACGGCTATAACTGTCCAGACTGCATGCAGTAGAAGCGGAAGAAGAGGTGAATGATTGCATTTTGGGAAATGTAGGATCCAGTGTGTCTTGAGTTTGACACAAACTAGGCATTAAAAGTCAGTGTATGATGATATGTCTCTGCTGCTTTAAAGTGGACCATTCTTTTTAATCTGTCTCTTGTGAGACTCCCATTAAACAAGACTGAAAATCTAACACAAAAATGCAAAAATCTTGGGCAGGAAAAAAACAACATGCCATTGATTTAGCCACTCTTACGGCATGTTCAGGCAGAGGCATTTTAGAGGCAGTGCAATAACATAAAAAGTCAATGGAAATACACAGGAGAGAGCAGGGTGGCCTGATTTGACGCAACTGCATTGGTAGGTAAAAAAACAACAACATTTCAGTTACAGCGAAGAATCGGATCCTGGACCTTAATCTTAAACAAACAGAGAAGAGAGGAAGATAAAAGGAAAGACTGGAGGGAAGTAACACAACTGGACTTTTGAGTTATGAGTGGGTTAATGGTCAGAGACTGAGCTGAAGACAAACACACAGTGAACTCCAACAGACAATGCTGGTGCGTACGCTGCTAGCTAGGTTACAGCTAATGTTTGTACAGTTGGCAAGTTGTCAGGGGTGGGTTAATACACACTGGAACAGGCCAGAAGTCAAATTAACACAGATGACATGACGTGAAAATCTGCTTCATTTTTTGCCTTCCCACAAGTTCACAGTTCTGGCAGTGTCAGAAATTACTGAAATTTACTTTTTGACTCACCAGCCCAGGGGACTAATAGATGAAAAAAATCCATCAGCCAACACATTTTTTACTAGCCAAAATAATAAATTGCCTTTTTGTGTCACAGATACATTTGTTTTGGTGAATTTCATGGAAACCAGGTATTATGTTGAACAGACACTTACAGATGAGGCCAGAGCAAAATTATTTTATATGCAACAACTTCTCTCCACAACCGCAGAAACATTAAAGTTTCCCTCTGGTAAGCAGTGAAGCAGTGTGTATGTCTCAGGCTTTTACTGTAAAAGGTAGGCTAAATAAAGCGGAATGAAACTAATGTGCTGCTATTGACAATATGGGAGTAGGGCTGGGCAAGATGACTTAAAACCAACATCGCGATATTTTTAGGCTATATCGCCATACACAATATTAGGGCTGTAGTCAACCAAAGAAAATCTTGGTCGACTGAAGTCATACATAATCTTCAACCAATCAATTAGTCGTGGCGAAAAATAAATCTGCACGTTATATTTACTTCTGCGGTGGTGTGTCTGTGTTAGTGATGTCATGAGAACAGATACTCACGATACCTTTCGATTCCATGATGAAAAACACCCAGCAATACTCACTTTTTTGAAAAACCGGAAGAACCAATACCAACGTAAGAATCGGTGCTATGACTCTTCCGGAACTGATGGGGGCAGTTTAGCCATATAACGTTACAGTCCATGCCTACATTCAGAGCGAGGGGGTGATGAGGAAGAGAAAAGAGCGGCTGTCTGCTAAAGCCCACATTCAGAACTAGTCACGGCCACACTTTAGGCCAGAAAATAGATCTGCTAGCAATATATGCAGTTTTAAACACCACTTTGTCTGTTTATTAATTGCTTTTAACTCGTTCTGAATTGCTTCTGAACAGTCTGTGCTCCGTGCGGAGCTTTGTCCGGACTCCGGACATCTCCCTCTCTCCCCCAGCCCCTCCCCTGGGAGAGAGTCGGGCGGTCTCCTATGAGCCCAGCCTTCAAGACGTGCAACACTCCGTTAAATGTCATTCAGTTCATCAAAAAATATCCCAATTAAAATCAGTAGCATAATAAGCAGATATGCTCCATGTTATTTTGTTTAATTTCAACAACACAGAGAACAGCTTGAACAAGCTGCGTGTGGGCTAACGATCAGGTATTTCACTCTCAGCAGTATGTGACTGCGCATGCGCGTCTAATTCCGAAACACAGCGGTTGGGGTGCGTTTGATTTATTGTACTGGGACGTTTGATTTCCACAACTGGAACACGGGACATCAAAAAACGCCGTTTGCACCGGGACAGGACAAACAATACATGAAACCAACGAAATTCCACACATTCTTGTGGTTGGCTCAAACGCTGTCAGTGTGATTTTATTAGCAAATATTTAAATAGTTTATTGAGTTTACTGTGGATGTTGATCAATGTTTTTTACAATGAAAAATAGGTAAAGAGAAAAAGAAAAAATACAAGTAATATCAATCTGTTGACAAATGTTATTTTATAAGCAAATATTTTAATAAAGTATTTCTTGTTTTAAGTACATGGAATCTTAGGATTTTTTTTCCCTTTACTGTGGTATCGACTTTGGTATCGAGAATCGTGTAATTTTACTGGTATCGGCACCGACTACTGAATTTTTGGTATTGTGACATCCCTAGCCTGTGTCACTCTGCAGTTACACCTTCAAAATGCTAGTCGGCGGTGGAGGACTCTGTTAAGTGCTGTAAAGTTTAGTTGATTCAAAACACACATTAAATATGGCTTAATAGAGACAATTTCAAACACAAGTACGCAAATTGGCTTCACTATAACTCGCAGCATTCACAAAGACTTGTCTTTATCTGGACACATTTTCCCCACCAATACAACATGCTAACGTTAATAGCGCCAGCCTATCGCATTTTACATTGTATAAATTAGCCTAGCAAGAAGCAATCCTTTCCTCTTCTCGTATAAAACCAGGGACAACAGCAACATTTAACAAAGGTAACAGTACAGAAACAGACAGGAGGTCTGCGTTAGAGGGTGACATGGGAGTGGATTTTCATTCCTGTCCCATCCCACTCCCACAAAAATAATCCCATCCCGTCCCAATCCCATGAAAAAGGAAAATAAAAATCCCGTCCCGTCCCAATCCCACAAGAATGACTCCCGTCCCATCCTGCTCCTGTGTTGTGTTTCAGTTACAGTAAAAAAAAAAAAAAAAAAGAAAGAAAAAAGTCTCTCTTACGCTCAACTCTGTTTTCTTCTCCGCCTCGTCTCCCCCTCATGAAGATTGCACTGTGTGTGTGTGGCCCATAGCCCCGCCTCCCCCACAGAGACAAAGACACTCGATGACAAGAGCTTTCCCTCCGTTCATTACGCTAAAGAACCAACTCACCTGGCTGCCAGATGATGCATGGCAGTGAACGCTCTTGTTGTCCAGTCTCTTTGGTGGAGAGAGACGAGGAAAACAAACACGCATGAATATGGCAATTAATCCCTTTTAATCTACCGTGCAATTAACCGACTTGCATATCGCGACAGGCCTAATTATGATTCCCAGTCCCGCCCGCTCCCGTTGACTTTTTTTCCCATCCCGTCCCAATCACGTGAAGAATAGTGAAACTGATTCCTGTGACCCGTGGGACTCCCGAAAAAATGTCAGCCTCTAGTCTGCGTCACCGCGATGCTGAGCGTTAAGGGTGGACAAGTACAATGTTGTGCAAACAAAGGGGGAGCATGTCCCTCCTGCCGCAGGAAATAATGGATTAATCCTGGAAAGCTATTGATGTAGCACTTTTCTCCTTATGAAAGTAACACAGCGATTATTCGACAATGAGAAATTGGTCGGACAAGAGCATAGCGACCAAATAATCGACCAGTCAACCAGGAGACTACAGCCCTACAAAATATATATCCTGATACTTTGAAATCTCCTCTGAACCACTGTAGACTAAAATACAAAAACAATTAATGAACTACATGCCATATAATGAAAGTTAAATAAAGCAGCTACTGTCATAATAATGTGAAATAAAATACTGTTACAATAAATATAAACATTGTTAGAATTAAATAAATCAAAGCGGAACCAGAGGCAGAGGAAGAGGAGCAGCAGAGTAGTGTGCCCCTAAATAACACCATTTGAATTAGCATTAGCACAGTCAGCAATAGCTGCAAATGTACTGTGCTAACCAACAGTTAGCAAGCTAGCATTCGGGTAATCTCCACTCCTTTGTCCAAATATGGTCACTTCTGGCTCTAAAATGTAAGATGGTAATGGCCAAAAACACAAACTACATGCTTCAAGTGGGTGATGTCATGGTGGCTATGTCCAGTATTTTATACAGTCTGTGATTATGTCTTAGATAGCATGAATGTGATCAGTAACTTTATTACTAATCTACCCATTAGATTTCTAGTGATTAAAACTGACAGTCAGATCATAGATTAGAACATTAAAAGATTCAAACAACAAATCTCATTGCAATGTGGGAAGCAGCTGACAATGTATCTTTCTATGGATGGAGAAAAAAAATCTGTTGAATCTGTTCGTTACTTGTATTTTCTCATCTTACAGTACCTACAATACACACATTCCACTGCTGTTTAAAAGATTCTGGCTGGCAGTGTTTTCCCTTCAGTGGGAGGGCCGAATTGGTTTTCTTTTTTCCCCATAACCGCCATTTTGCAGAGCTTCCTCCTGCCTCTCTCCTAAACATATTTTCTGCCAACAAATGAGCACTCGGCCAGCCAGCGGTCAGAATGATTAATAGCTACCTTGTGACAGTCATGTGACCATTCCAAACAGACCAGCATACAGTAGCTCTGTGCTCTCAAGCCCCATTAAGACTCATGACTCCTGCAAGATTGAAAAACAAACGGCAGCAAACAGAGAAGCTTTTCTGCTGCGCTGTGCTGTTTACATATCAGCCCATGTGCACTAATAAGCATCAGAAAAATGCTTCAGAGTGCTAACATCCACTCAACAGGCACAGAGCTGAACATGTGGGTTTGTCAAGGTTCATACTGAAATTACTTCTTGTTCAGGATTTGTACACTTTGAAACATTAGGGTTACAAACAGTGCACATGTTTATCTCCAGCTGAAACATTTATGTTGATATATATCTAACCTACTAGAACCGATGGCTTGAGACACGCAATGTCCAAGAACAGTATAAAAAATATATATTTTATATATATATGTTATGATCATTTTTTTCCCAGGGTTTATATTTAAGTCAACATCTTAACCATTTTCCTTGAACAAGATCCCCCATTTAAAGAACAAAGATCAGTTGTTACTCTCAAAGCAATTGGGGAAAGCAATGACAACCCAACCCAGAGACCGAACACTAACAGTAAAAACACAAAAGCAGACACTGAGATAGATGTTAATGAAAAAAAGGTAAGTAAAGAAATTACACATAACCAGTTATGGAACATTACTTTAACTCTGATGTCATTTAGTGTCGTACCTGTCATCCGTAATGCTGGCAATGTGGCGGCCGTCAGGGCAGAAGCTCACAGAGCGAACCCAGCGGTCATTTGCCCCTCCAGCAAAAATAGGTGATGGAGGAGGGAAGAGATGGCTAGACAAAAAGATAAAAGCAAGAGCTCAATTAATAACAGCATCAATTTCTGGGTTAAAAAAGAACATTTACTGTTTAAAAATGGTGAAGCTGTTCTGCCTTTCACAGATATAAAGTTTATACTTTGCAACTGATGAAACAGCACATTTATTCTCTTGAAAATAAAGAGTTGCAATGATGCACAATTGCTCAATTCTGTGCAATTCAAGGTTTTGCAATTACAACCTAATGTGATCTGGTATGACCTGCAGCTGATGTTAGCAAAGATATAGATAGACATTGCTGTGCAATTGACTTTATTGAGTCACTTTACTGACATCATTACTTTTGTGCTTTGTTTTAACGTTCACCAGGGCTCTATGCTAACCTTTTTCACTAGGAGCACAGTGACCCCTAACTGAAAATTTTAGGAGCGCAAGCAGAAAATTTAGGGGCGCACACTGTAAATGGACTTGCAACGCAAACATTCATTCATTCAAATATTTGCTTTCAATTCACAGTGACACATTTTATTGTACACTTTAAAAAAAGCAACATCAACAATACAGCTGCAAGCATCAATGAGGGGGGGGCAAACAACATGGCAGGGCAGGGTGTGCGTTCCGTTTCCGGTTTGGTGCGATCTGAGCTACGTGGCTTGCAGAAAAATAGACCTGGCGCGTAACTCTGACGAAGCGGAGCGCCGTGGCACTGTGGAAATAAAGCTATTCACTAGAATGGGAGCGTATCTGCTACGCTGCCCAGCGCAGACGGAGTATGTGGAAACTGTGGGTTAGACATTGCTCACTGTCACCTCTCACTCGCTAGAAGTGACCCACCCCCTTTAAACACATTGGCCACTAATAGTAACCCCCACTGGCCCAAAACAAATACTAAATCAAACAGTACTCCAGTATTAAAGTTAACACAAGTCTACATCTAAGGGTCTTAAGCAGATCAAGGTTTCCGCACCTTTTTAAATATAAAATTCAAGGACTTGTCAGGGGCTTTCCAGGCCCAATTCCCTAAAATTCAAGAATCCAACACTGCACAGTTTGAGACATGGATCATAAGTAATAACTGAGAATTAGTGGACTTTACAGAAGCTCCCAAAAAAGGCTTGAATGTGTGAACTAGAGATGGGCATTTTAAGTAGTTTTCATATGTGAGAACTCACAATAACTTATTATATATGAAATACTTCCAAACATCAGTCCTCTGCCTGGTCATCGTTCTGCCTGTGATGTTAGCTTAAGTGATGTCTGACTGAAAAGGCTGAATGTTTAGCTGCGCACATAACATTACATAGTCAAAAGAAAAAGAAAAAACTAATGTGACTATATGTTAAACGAATACTGACAACGTATTCGAGGGCTCGAGTACTCATCCCTAGTATGTAGGTTTACTAATTGTGCCGTGTCACAGTGATGGCAAACCATGTGGTCTCTTGCCTTCTCTGACACAGCACAGAAAAACAATAAATTGTGTAAGCTGAGCAACTCCGACAGAGAATCTCTAGTCCCACATAAATTCAAGCACTTTCAATGATCCATATCTATTTTCAAAAACTTTTAAGGCCTTGAATTTTCTTCTCAAATTCACAAACTTTTAAGGGTTTTCAGGACTCATGGAAACCCTGGGCAGATGGAAACACCACCTGACAACAAAGCATAGTCAATCCTCTAAAGAAGACCATGAGGTATGAAAGCTCCAGGAAAAGCCAGTAAGTGGACCTTTAGTCAAGATTTCTTTTGTTCCAAAATACAGTACTTGTATTGTGATCATTGGCAGATAGAAATATTGAGGGTACTCCACCCTAACCTGTATGGCTATGAATAATAAAGGATTCAAGGCGAGCAAAGTTTGTTTTTTTCATACCCTAATTCCAGCAAGATGGTGGCCTTATGGTGGTCCCACACGATGACCCGGGTGTCATAAGAGGCGGTGGCCAACAGCGCCCCATCTGGTGAAAACTCACAGGACACCACATCATTGTGGTGCCCCTCCAGCTTCCGGATCAAGGTGTACTTATCCATGTTCCATAGGAACACCTGCAACGTGAACAGAGGACTGTTATAGCCCATGGAATGATTTGGACAGAGTATAAATGTGCTACTGAACACTTATCATTACTATATGCATATAAAGCATTTAGAACTAAAATTAAGCAACAGGAATTAAAACAGAATTAAAACAGTTATACTCAAGTTATGCTCAGTGTCATTGTTATGCTTTGTAACCTTTTACCAGGCCGAACAAACAAAAGAGCACATGCTACACAGGCAGCAAGGCTATGTCAAAATGCAACACTACACCTACAATGGCAATTATTATTAACATCTTTATGATAGTATTTAACTACAACATCATCATTTAAATGTATACATCTTTTAATATGTTATTAAATGTACTAAATAAATACTTCTATTATTTTAATAAAAAAAGATCTACACAAAAAAGAGAAAATAAAACAAGTAGTAACTTAAGGTAACATAAAGTTACTCCACTGGTTTCCCCTTTCAGAGTTTTAGTTCACTGTGTTTACAATAGGCTCACACCTCCGGCAGAAGCCTACGAAGAGAGACAGATACTGCAAGAGAAAAGAATATTTTATGGCCAAAGGGTTGATACCTCTGGCAAAATACACATATGCACACACGCACACACACACACACACACACACACACACACACACACACACACACACACTGTACAGACACATACACACTGATAGAAAAGTAATAATGTGAGGAAGCATTTTGCTTGTAACAGTCAGCCATGGTCAGAATTTTAAATTTTCGCTCCAGGTTAATTCATCATCGAAAAACTACATAAATATAGAACTTCTGCACCTTGTCAATCTTTGATTGTTCAACATTGATAATGCTGTTTGTGACCAAATGCAGTCAATGATCAACATTAAGACCAATCCAGTCACATGCAGACTAATGGTTCAGTTTCTTGAGCTAGTTTCTTCCTCTTTGTACCAGCTAGTTTTCTAATTGAGAATAAAAACATTTTCTCCGTTGAATTTCTAATGTATTTTTCATCACAAATGTGCTGATGTAGAATTGTGGATGAAATACAGTATAATTTATTGCTGTTCCACTGTTGCTGCCAACAGCAGAAATACTCATATGGTTGTTATGAAAACACAAAAGCCACAGAGGAACTGAAGATGGAAAAGTTACAACATAACTGGCCAATTTGTTGACCGTTTTGCTCAATAACAGGTTGGTTCTTGTTTAACTTTTAAGGCAACAGCTGACATTTGTAAGATACAAGTGCTCTGCAAAGGCACAACAACACATACTTATTTCTCTTATATCAACAATAATCTGAAAAAGGGGGTTGGTGTAACATTTGCAAAGCACTGGAAGCTGCTAGCCATCACTGACAGTGAAGGGAGGGGGCAGGATGTTTTTTAAACTGCTGTGGCTTGCTGTAACTTGCCATTAGCAGCATTACAATGCTACACTCTATGCTACAAGGGAAACATTTATACTGACAGTAACAGAAATCCTAGTAACAAAAGAGAGGCTAGAGTGTGCAGACAGTGGACGGAGCTACTTAAAGATAGGGGTGGGAGAAGAGGGAGTGGGTTTGGGAGAGAGGTGGGGGGGGTGAGGGGGGTAGAGGGAGTATTAAATAACCAGTTTAATGACAGTCTTAAACTGAAATTAAAATAAATAGAGGAACTGCAACAGCAGAGGTAGACAGACACGGAGCAGCACCTACGTACAGACTGGTGCCAGGCTGCCCCTGGCCAGGCCTTTGGGCATTGCGCACTGTGCGTCCCCGGTTTACACCGGCTGCTCAAAATGTCAGCGCGGCGCTCCCTTCAAAACCAATCACACACTGAGCTCTGCCACCACCTGTGACAGGGAGAGCAAGACACACACTGTAGGGACACACACAGCCTAATAAAGCTACCACCATGTCTACCATTACAACCATGTTCAGATTGATCTAGAGCTGCAACATTGTAGATAAGGTGAACTATTGGTGGCCAGTCTATGGATTAAATATCCAGAAACATGCCTGCCATAAGGGCTGCAAAAATAAGGGAAGTCAATTTAACATGTCATAAAAGAAGGAAGTGTTTTTTTCCTCATCTGACCTTTGATAATACAGATGAGGTCAGAATTGTTTTCAAAACTGCAAAAGAGTAATTTTCAGACGGTAATGAAAAACATAAGATTCTCCTGCTACAATAACTTAAATGTTTTGTTTGGTTTCCCCCACTTCAACATTAATACTTTTAGGAGGTATCTGAATATGATAATAGGTTTACTTCAGCTATGTAACAATAGTGAAAACAGTTGTCTGCTTTGCATGCAAACTTCAGAACACCAAAAGCCTTATTTTTTTCCACTGCAAACAAAACCAAACAGAGTCTACATGCAGATAGCACAACTTATCATGACACTGAGCGCAGTTTGCTCTAAGGTGGAAATGGGAGGGCAGGGCAGATAGGTAGTGTTTTCATTTATAAGCTGATTGAGCGTAACTGGTCACAAGCAATTGAGCAAAGATTAGCTAGCAATCCCATCAAAAGAGGTAAAAAGGAACTTGTGTACGTACTGCTTTGCCGGCGCCGACTGAGCACAGGATGGAGGAGTCAGGGGAGAAGGCGCTGCAGTACACCCAGTTCTGATGCCCCCGCAATACCTTCACCATGTTACCTACAAGACAAACAACATTGTCTCAGATGAAGCAGTAGACCATGTATTAGCAGCATGTGCAGCTGATTCTAACTGACCCATGAACAATCTCTGGAAGGAATGTAGGTCACACCACTAATGCTGTGCAAAGGGTCATCCTCCATGCATGGCTGAGGCCATATGCAGTAAGCACAGACCAGGGTTCACATGATCTGTGGATGCTTGCTGGTTAGTTTGTGGTTTAAAGCCGCACTAAATGGCTGCCTTTTGTGGTTCATGCAGACTATACAATACAGCAGTTGCAGACTCTCATCATGTCTGCATGCAACTATAAATAAAGACTACTAATACACAAAGATTTAGCTGGACTGTTCTTCACATGAACAGCCCCTGGATCTTTCGCCCACTTTTCAAAACTGGTTTTACAATTAAGAGAGCTAGTATTTCCCCTGTCAACAGCATGCTCTGGGTTCAAGAAACAAAAAGGTCACAGAGTTCTGCTTCATCTCTGAGGTGAAAACAAAAGAAAAAGGTTGAGTTCAAGTAAAAACTTTCCATCAGGAACAGCTCGTCTACATACCATCATCTTTGAGGTCCCACACACGGAGGGTCTTATCTCTGGATGCAGACACCAGCATGAGACTGCCATCAGGAGCAAAGGTCAAGTCTCGCACTATATCAGTATGGTCCATCAGATTCAGCAACAGTTTTCCTGTAGGAAGCCATCAAATCAAACACAGGATTAAAGAAGACCTTATCCATAGTGCAGTTAAGTTTAAGAGCTTGTACAACTTCAAAATGAAAATGTTTGTGATGCACAGCAAGAACTCCATTCCTGTTCCAATATTTCATTTTGACCCACATTCCAAAGAAAGGTCAAATTCAAAATAAAAAAATTGGAAGCCCTTGTACAGACAAGTCAGAACTAAACCATTGCTTTCTTCCAAACCTATTCATTAACTCTGTGCCAATGTTGTTACTGTGTCAAAAATAGGGCTTTATAACCTTCCGTAATGCACGCCTTTCTTTTGTGACTTCGTTTTGTTTTCAAAGGTACCTGTTGTTGTGACATTCTAGAAAGGAATGCACAGAATGTGCTCTGGAATATCACTATAGAAAAGCAGGTGCAGCTGTTTTTTTGTTTCGGAAAATAAGAAAAAATTAAGGAATATAATGTATTAAAGGCACAGTTCACACCAAAATCAAAAATTTTTCATCTTACTTGCAGAGCTATTAACCATGTTTTGGTATGAGCTGCTGAGTGTTGGAGGTATCAGCCGTAAAGATGTCTGCCTTCTCTTTCATTATATTGGAGCTAGATGGCACTCTGCTTGTGGTGCTAAAGGCATGCGTGCTTATGACAGCACAAGATGTAAATCTTAATGGGGTTTTCCTTGGCTGAGCTGTAATGTTAGCTAGCTAAGGAGGGCTAAGTGAGCTAGCAGTAGATGCATGTGTCATTCTGCGTGCTACATTTCTTTTTCTTAATCTAATTTAGTCTAATTACCAACTAGTAAAGTTGAAGAAAACTACTTTTAATATACAAAAATGTGTCCTCACCAGTGTAAACATCCCAGATCTTGATGCGACCGTTGTTGAGGCCCGTTGCCAGTAGCAGCTGGTCCTGACCGAACTTGAAGCGGTGCCACTCGATGTTAACACAGCGGCTCTGCTTCTCTGGCACCGAGGAGCCGAAGGCCAAGCCCCACACTATGTCACCGCAGTCGATGGTGTGCTCGCGGGGCTCACTGCTTGCCGGGATGACCTGGCCTCCGCCACTGTTCTGACGCGACAAACGGCGGGGGCTTGAGGCATTGGTGGCCTCTCCATCTTGGCCCGCTGAACTACAGCAACAGAGAATGGAGAAATATACAGGAGGTGGTCAACAAGAGACAGCCCAGTTTAGTCACGCTGCCACACTTCCAGTGTTTTTCCCTGCAGCACCACACAGCAAGGTAAAGTTGTTTACCTTGATGATGTGCTGGAGGTGTGTTACTCATAAACCATAGCTGCCTTCAGTGCTTTTCAGCTCACTGTGGCTTTTTGTACTGTTCCTTCCTGCTTGTTTGAAACAGACCCACTGGCCAAATAGTGCAAAATGTGTCCATACCTGGTTCATTAGATGCGTTTTAATTGAAGAAAATCATTAATAATGAAGCTCAGCTAACTTTGTGATAAACAAGTTGCATTCCTATAACTTCATCACAATAATAGCAATCCTGCTGGTTTTGAAACAGAAAGCTTTTAATGGGAAGCAGCACCGACAGGAAAGGTTAAGTTTGCTTTAGTAAACTGAACTTAACACAGCTGCAATATGACTGAAAGCAAGCAGTAAAATAAGGCTGCAATGTGAAAACACAAAGAGGAACACAGGAGTGAAACTAAACTCTGAACCCAAGAGATTCACATAGAAGCTACAAAAGTACTGAGAACTAAACACAGGAAGACTTTTGAAAAACAGCTTTCTGTCTTGTCTCCAGCACAGAAACTGTGACCAGGCAGCAGCACAGCAGCACGGCTCAGGGCAGCTATCCTCTGCTGCCAGGCTGCAGTCGAAACAAATGTCGTAACCATTTGGCTTGACGTTGCATTTTAACAGAGGTACTAGTCAGCTGCAAAGTTTCGTGTTTTTTTTTTTTTTTTTTGCCACTGCAGGAAAAAAAGCAGCTAACCAGCCACAGCCTGTTATTTGGGAACAACAAGCACTTGTTCTACAGACAATTTCAAAGTGTGGCTCAGAGAGTCACAAGGCCTTATTGAGTGGAAAAAGAGCCTGTAAAGCAGAAAGGGAGCTGATAATAAAAGCCACATGTCCTTGGAACTGAGGAGCACCTCTTTGTGTACATTCTGCTCTCTCTGTTAGGCGGGGTGGGTTAACCTTCTGAGGGCCAGAAAACGGCTATAAGTTTCTAGTATTACACAGATTTGCACCAATGCTGTTTAGAGCTATGTGACTTATTCACTGAGCAAGCACATTAAATCATGACTTGGTTTCATACAACAGCTTTACCACTACTCCTTAAACAGTGCAGCTAAAACAAGCAGAGGTAACATTCTCTGGAAGCTCATGCTTTCTGCTCCTCCAAAATGTTTCCACACCTTATCCTATCTGGATAAAATGTAAAATATACCCACCTAAAAGTATGATTTAATTAAAGTGTAGGTAATTCATGTTTAAGAAATAATTCTGCCCACTGCCTGGACAAGTGGCACAATACTAAAAACACCAAGTTCAGGTTCCTGTTAATCTCAGGGGAATTTGCTGCTCTACCAAATTCCAGTGATTTCCCTAACTGCAGATAAGCGTACTTGAGTTTGAGAACAGCCCACAAGCAGGACGGCTGGTGTCCTTGAGATGTTATGGGCTTTCTTTTTGAAGCAAACGTTGTAAATGTCGTGGAGTTGTGGTGTTTCATGCTAAAGATTTTAGCTTTTTATAGTCTTTTTTAGTTTTTTTTAGTCCTGTGAAGTCAGGCTGCTGAGCCACACTGTGATGCAGTCTGCCAGCACACTCTTGATGATACATCCAGCTTGAGTTCCCGTACCGAAGTACAGACTCTACTGTGGCTTCTTAAGAATGCCCTTAAGGCCAAAACACACCAGCGGCGTCATTGACGCGCTGCGGGGCATCAACCGGATTTCTATTGTCTTAAATACTCTTAAAATAACTTTAAATTCCAAAATAAATAGATAAATAAAACTGGTGTATTTATGATATCTTTGCTCTTCACAACATTAACAGACAGGTTGTTTAGTAAGGCCACCACAGGGTGATCATTCATCATCATCATTGTCACTTATCAATCCATTCACCCTTAATATAATTATTAATAATAATTAAATGTGTATAATCATGTTCTAATAATCACATTTGCTACATTACAGTACTGGTAGTTAGAGCAGATTGCATTTTCAAATGATACTTACAAGTTCTTCAGGCATTTTGTCCAGGGAACGAGCCTGACAATGCGATGCCCCTGAGACCAAGCAAAGTAGGAACCATTGGGTGCAAAGGCTACTGTCCAAGCCTCGCGCCCAGACTTCTGGTCGAAGGGAGCAACGGGCACCAGGAGTTCACCAATGAACTTTGCCTTACCTGGGAAAACAACAACAACAACACTGTTACTCCATCTTCACCCATCGATCGGATCACTTATTAACACTTTACGGCCGCTTTGCTTGTTCAGGCAAACCCCCAGGAATTCCAATCCATCCCAAAGTAACCTCTTCGCTCACAGGCATATGAGTGGGCTTGTCACTGATGCAGGCATCTGATTGGCTACCTGTGCTAACCAAACCAGTTGTACAACAAAGTGGGTGGAAAACTTTACAAGATAAAATAGGTTAAATTCTCTGTTACTGAAATTAAGTCAAGCAATTACTTAAAGGCGTGTGAGCTTTATGAATAAACTGTCTACAAAATAAACAAATAGGAAAATAGTCGACAAATCTGCATTCTTGGTCCATACTTGACCTCTTAATATACTGACCTATACTTGCCCTAAGTCAATATGTATAAGGCAGTCAGGTATGAAAAGCAACCTTTGGTTAACATTTCCCATGTAAATTTTATAGATTCCAGAAGCACAACTACAGTCTGATAGAGACAATGTCACAACACCTGTCTCGAACACACAAGCAGCACAAAGTAGCATCAAAGATTTTTTTGCGTTTATACAAAAGAATAGGGTGACATTTTTATTACCAAATGTAAACAAATCAAAAAACTTTTTTTTTAAAAACACAGTGAAGTATTAGCAGACAAAAACTTGTTAGAAACGTGGACATTTTAACAATAAGGGAAAAACAGAATTTGCTCTAAAAGTTTAACTGTAGGCTTCTTATGTTAACGTTTAGGGCGTTTTATTTATCTATTTATTTTGGAATTTAAAGTTATTTTAAGACAATCACCCGGTATAGTATTAGTATAATTCATATACATACAAACTCTATACAGCTATTCTATACAGTTGTGTTATAAAGCCATGTAGCGTTGACCGTGCGAGCACGCACGTAGCCGACGTCTGTGTGACGCAAGATTATGAATCACTGAGTGTTGTGTGGGGGGGAAGGGTCTGACCCGACCCAGCGAAAATAAAATCCTTTTTGACCATTAACGTACAAAACAAGCGTGCGGCGAAAGCACAATAAACTGCAGTATATATATATTATAGGTTTATTAAACCATGACATACACTCCCGGTTTACTGCAACGGTGCCTATAATATGACAGACATTCCGCTGGCGCCTCAGACTGGAGCTACCGTTAAACTCAGACGCTAACGTTAGCTATAATGCTAAGCCCCGAGACTCGGTGTAGCCACACGGACCATGTAACCCTACAAGTCAATTGTACACAACAGAAATTTCAACAGCATCTTTGCTACTGAGCTGTTAGTGTGTGTAAAGAATGCTCACTACGGCCCACGACGGCGTGTTGTAGTGATAGACCGTGCAAGATAGCTGGTACGTTGTACCGACATTTTATTTTTCATGTTTTAACAGACCGTTAAAAATGTAATGACATTTACACTTACCTATATCATTTTCGTTTACAGAGTCTGGGAAGCTGGCCATCTAAATAAGGGCGCAGACCTGAGAGAAAAGCCAAGCTCAACTGGAAAATGAAAATTTATAGCGAATGAGCAGTAGATGCGGATTCAGACGGCGGCTTTTCCTCTTCTGATGTCTGCTGAAGTCAGTTGAATCCCTCCGCCTAGCGTTTCGGGTGAAGAATATAGTCGTCGTTCGGCTGTAGTAAGCGTCTTTTTTTCCTTTAGTTCCTCGAAAATATGCTTTACTGGTTAAATCTGTGATTGTGCCGCTCAGGTTTTAACAAGTTATTATAGTATTCGTCTATGTGTACTTCAGTACGGTCTAGTAGTACAATGGCTTCTAACTGGATAGCACCGAGCTATTTTCATCTACAGGAGGAGTGACCATGAAACCATGGGAGGGTTTTCATTAAACGTCAGCAAAGTTGCCATGGTAATACTATTAACTCCTCCCCCTCTTGCGTCTAAAGATTTTTTTTCTGAGGGGTCGAGCTTCAGCCAAAAATACTGGATTAGCCTCGCAGACCATATAACCACGCCCCATACAAAAACACGCCCACTTGAACGACGCTCTTACGGTGGCTGAGGAAGATCAATATACAGCAACAGATGAAAACAAATACATTGGTGGTGTTTTGGAATGTAGCGATTTTAGCAACTACTGAGTGGAAATAATGAGAAATAATGAACTGTTTTAGTCTAAGACACTGTTGGTTATTTATGAGAGAAAATTAATCAATTAAATACAGGAAAATATACACATAAATTCTGATATTTATCAGTATAAGTTTTATGTGTTATGAGGTGAATAATTGAAAGAGGGCAGAAAATATAAGATTTTCTTCATTCTGCCTCCCTTTCGTCATGGCTGTGTAAACTATATGGTGTGTAAACTATATGGATATGAAGATGTTAAAAAAAAAGGTTTTGTTATTGGAACACATTCATGAATTAAATAAACTTCAAGAATAACTGAAGACAAGTGCAGACTGTAGCGTATCATTCGCTCTGCTTAGAAGGTCATTAGCTGCAATCTGCTGTCCCTCCAGGACCTTTACACCTCCAGGACCCCATGGTAGGCAGGAAAGATTGTGGCCATCCCCTTCCACCATGGACACACCCCTCTGGCAGGAGGCTGCGGTCAATCAGGATCAAAACCTCAACCTAGTCCACAGACACAGTCTATGTGATATAAGATATGTCTATTTTTGCACATCTAGGGAGGTTCAACAGTAGCATGACTCCATTACAAAACCTTAACAGGAATCTGTGTGCATAATACTTTCAATGCTGTATTTAAACTGTACCAGTAAAGGGTTTATATTAATGTATCAAACTGCAGGAACTACCTGGAAAATCCAGATGATTTTTTCCCCATAGAACTCACTGTGCACCATTCAGGCCACATATTTATGTCTAGATCTGGGAGCAAGACATTAAGAGAATGAAATCCATATACAGCTGTTAACATTTTATAAATCCAGTAAATGTGTTCCTTGGTACTCCCCCTGAATCCTGATTCACTGAGGCAGTTCGATATATAATTACAATACGTAGAACTTTTGCCCCAAATCAACTTACAAAATATTATCTCAGCCCACAAACCTCAGAAATTAATACATGGAATGAAACAATTTATGAGGTGTACCAAATGGAATTAATAATACAGATAAGGAATCAAAGCTCTCTCTGAGGTGAGATGGGAGAGAGTTTAATAAGTAATTTGGAGCCGTTGTCCCTCTTGCCAAAGCAGTTTCAGGAGTTGGGAGCCCAAGAGAGGAGCCACTCACTAAATAATTAACCAACAGCTGCCACTCACCACACAGCTAAGTTGGCATTTATTTTTTTTAGATGCACCACAGTTCCAGCCAGGCAGTTGTTCTTTGTCCTCATGCAACATTTATTAAAAGTAGTAAAAAAAAACAAAAACAAAATGCTCGCACACAAAAAAAAAGGAGCTGGAAACACTGTAGTCGGTTGATTGGTTGACTGTTGGCAACTTTTAAGGTGGAACATGTACTAGAAATGTTACTCAAATGCAGTACAAAGTTGACAGAATCCATCAGCACACCTTAGATTTCAGTATGACAGCTTTACCATTCTATTAGGCCCTGTTTAGATGACAACGGTTTCTCTAAAAATGGAAAAGTCTGTCCTTTGCGTTTTAAAAAACTTCTGCGTTTATATGACAGCGTTATTGAAACGATCCCTGTTCACACGGAGCCGCAAAATCTACTGGAAACGCTGTAGTATGCACACCAGGCCAATGGGTGGCAGTGTAAATTTGCAAAGCAACGCCATGGCATGACGCCATGCGCATGCGCTGAAGCGCCTTCCTCTAAAACGCAGTGATTACAAACCAAAACAAAGAAGACACAATGCCGAAAGCATGCACAGATAACTTTGTCTCGATGGACGACGAGGTGGAGTTGCTACAGTAACAGATCTACACTTCACTTCAAATCAACAGGGTGAAAAGCACAAACAGAGCTTGGCATTGTTGTTGTGACGGTCAGCATGCCTAGTGACTGGAACCGTAATGCGCATGTGCGGAAAGTCTCCATTTTCAGAGGAAATGTATATTGCAAGTTTACATGACAACGGAGACGCTACCGTTTCCAAAAAGTTGCACTCTGGAACCCGTTTTCAAAACGTTGCGTTTTCAGGCACCCAAAACGCTGCTGTCATGTAAACGATCGGCCAAAACGCAACTAAAGTTTGCCGTTTTCAGTTGAAATCGTTGTCGTATAAACGGGGCCTTAGTTTTTATTGTCTCTCTTGGATGAAATATGCTTTTCATAGTGAGTAGATCTTCAAGCGTTTAAAATATAGACAAATTTCTAACCGGATTATATGAGCTGCATATATTCTAATCTTCACTTGGAGAAAACAAAAAGTGTCATGGGGCGCCGATCCTGCGGTCTGGAGCAACACTAAACCCCCGAGCTTGCCTGACAAGGACTAAATGCACAAACCTCCTATTTTTAAATATCCAATCAAGAGAGACTCTCACTGCAGTCTCTTCTATTTTGTTCTGAACATGTTGCTGTGTGACCCTGTTCTGTGGATGAGAAATGAGGCGCAGACTTCCATCTGTGTCACCAGTGATGAGGAAATACAGCGTGTGCAGGACAGAGCAGTGAGTGACAACAACCCCGCCCACATTTAAGAGTACTGTCTGCAGTGGAAACGCTAAACAGATAGGGTCTAGGTACCATGTCTGAAGGATTACTTTTGGCTCCAAAGGTACCATACCGAAAGTGTTTGGTGGGAACTCCACCTAACAAAGGTCCTACTCACATGTAGAAGCAGGTGTGGTGTTGAGTTCCAATGGTCTGGTGTGCTGCACTATCAAGCACCATCTGACACTACACCTAAGACTTAGAAAACAGAATATTTGTAGTTACATGTATAGGCAGGTTTGGCATAGCAGCGCAGGGTTGCATGAAGTTCTATTAGGAGTGGAACAAATTAGTATTCATGCACACCAGTACCTCAGTCGCCTTACTAGCACCTGACAAGTCCTCTGTGATTTGACTAAAATCTATTATGCTTACATCTACCACAGACTTACAGTTGTTACACAGGCATTAACGCATTATTAAGTGAAGCACAGGCGTGGCTCAGGTATGACACCCGAATGAAACACACATCACCTACACCACATGTGCATGACGCCTGTGTAACCATTAAAAGTCAGTGGCAGTTGTAGGTCTATCATGCAAATCAGAGTCCCAAAAAACCAATAAAAGTCAATCATTTATAGATGAGGTTAATATTAATTCATTCTCTTTGAGGCAGGGGTCAACTTGCAGAGTTCTCCTTTAAAGTTCAATGTTCACACGAGCTGGTGCAAACTGGACTTTACAGTTAGGCACATATCCTCAGAAGGCCTTTAGGTTTTCAGATACACCTACCTAAGGTAGACCACAGCACAGCATGTTTTATCATAATTATGATGTGTCCCCTTAATGAAATGGATGATTGTAACAAATATATTGTATACAAAATGTCATGAAAATGATTAATGTATTGATGTACTATGGAGGCAAATAAGACATTAGTATTTGAATTTTTACAGCCACTGAAAGCTTACTATTGAAATTTAAGCACCACTATATTTATAGCATTTGACTATGAAAGCCATGTATCTGAATTTACCTGTAATAAATTCAACTCTCTGAAATTCAATTATGAAACTGCTTGATTTCCAGTTTTAAAAGCTGTATTTAGGGTCCTATTACACTATCGTAATCCTAGGTATTCTTCTTCTTCTTCTTTCTTCTTCTTCTTCTTCTTCTTCTTCTTCTTCTTCTTTCTTCTTCT
>NC_065507.1:39427439-39440046 GCF_006386435.1 Epinephelus moara | reverse complement strand
TGTTGTAATTCAGCCACATTGGAGGGTGTGTGGAGTACAAAAAGCAAAAAAAGACACATAATTAAAGTATTTAAAGATTTAACAGTTAAACACCACTGAATTCATTGCATTTGAATATTTTACTTTGAAAACCATGTATCTAAATAACTTTGTTCTGAATTCACCTCTTTGACATGAAGGTAGGACATGTGTTTATTTACAGTTTAAAAAGCTGAACAGTTTCACACAGGGCCATGTAGCTTTGGATTTTTTTCTTCCTCATTAATAAAACCCTTCATTTAAAAACTGCATTTTGTGTTTACTTGTGTTATCTTTGACTAATGTTTAAATTTGTTTGTTGATCTGAAACATTTATGTGAGGAAAACATGCAAAAAAGTAAGAAATCAGGAAGGGGGCAAACACTAAACATGCAAAAAAGTAAGAAATCAGGAAGGGGGCAAACACTTTTTCACACCACTGTAGCTCAACTAGTTAAACATCAGTTTTTTACTTATGAAGCAAATCAATCATTGTTAAAAAAAATTACCAACATCTCCATGCTGTCTAGATGCATATGTGTATTTTCAGATTTTTGTTTCGATAACTAAATTTTTTACAGTGGTTTGAAATCTGCTTTTCCATGCATATAATTTAATAAATGTTTTCCAGTGTTCACAAATTCAGATCCAAAAATTCAAGTTTTGGAATCAGTCAATAAATAAATAAAATAGATTCAGGTTGCTCATATTTGATTGGTCAAATTCAGATCTAAAAATTCAAGTTAAAATTTTTCAAATTTGATGGGTCAAAATATTGTGCAATACCTGTCCTGTCTCGGGTAGCCCAGATGTTGCAGTTTAAATTTTATCAACTTGAATTTTCAAATTTGAGCAACCTGAATCTTTTCTTTATTCTTAAACTTGAACTTTTTGATCTGAATTTGTGAACATTAAAAAAGAAGTTAATATTCAGCTTTTTAAACTGTAAATAAACACATGTCCTACCTTCATGTCAAAGAGGTGAATTCAGAACAAAGTTATTTAGATACATGGTTTTCAAAGTAAAATATTCAAATGCAATGAATTCAGTGGTGTTTAACTGTTAAATCTTTAAATACTTTAATTATGTGTCTTTTTTTGCTTTTTGTACTCCACAGGTGAAAGGGTGCAAGATAAAACCACTCTGGAGATGGTTTAATTCTACATCATCTACATACAGTCCCTGCTCCCTGCCTATCACCTGTTGGGGCAACTGCTGAGTCCCAGACATAAATAAATTATTTCAAAAAATAAAAATATTTCCATGAATGTGTTGAGCGCAGAAGCACAGTGGTGCACTTGTTTGAAATAACACTTAAAAAATAACAGCAATTCAAAAATGCCATTTTCTATGGCTGCCTAACTTGAAGACATTTAGAAATATTGATATTTCAACATGATCTCATTATGAATATTCCTAACGTAATGCTAGCTACTGTGTCAGAAGACACCACACACATTCTTTGTTTAGAATAGTTTTTATGTCCTTCACCTTTTGGTGGTTTGATGAAGAGGAGATTGTAATTTTATTGGGTAAGGGTTAGAGGAAAAGGCGGGTTAGGGTTAGGGTTAGCCATCTCCGCTGCCATCGGAGATGGTATGTGCGGCCCCTTAACCAATCACATGGGGAGTTTGTTTCCCTTGTTTTACCCATGCAAGCAATCGATGGGGAAAATCACAGGGAATATTTCCGCATGTCTGTCGATGCTTTCGATGCCATTGTGATGACCTCCGACCTCACGTTCACAGTCTCTAGGTATACTTAGCACGAGCGCAGCAAAGTGTGCGGTCTACGTGCCAAACGACCGCAAAATACGCACGAAAAGTGCACGCGTTTCGTGCAGCAAGTATACTTTAGCCATAAGACTTAAGATGTATCTTTGAAAAGAATGTCTTTCACTCCCTCTCTTTTATTTCCCTAAATTTAAGAAAGGACTCTACACCAGACCTTGCTGCTACAATGAAAATAAGAAAAGACAGGAATGAGACATTAATTACTCTTATTTATTCATTACTCCTTTATTAACTCTTTTAAAGGGGACTTATTACACATTGCATTGCATGCATGCATTTTTCCTCATCACTTATATATAATATACATGTATGTATATAATGTTAAAATATCGGCAGCTCATATTATACATGGCCAAAATTTCAAATAATCGGGTAAAATACGTAGAAATAATCCCTGTGAGTAGAAAGCACAAGCCTCAGACTGCTCTGAATGCTAGCTGATGTCATGTCGCGAGTCGACATATTCCATATTTCATATGCTCACAAGCACGTGGTTTCTATAGTTTGTTTCCGTTGCTCCAGAAGCAAAGGAGCAGGACAGAGTAGGCTCATCGGGATCTAAATAGCTTTTGTGGCTTAAACAGTTGTCATCGGGATCTAAATAGCTTTTGTGGCTTAAACAGTTGTCATCTCTTCACGGCTTAACTTCTTTTTGCTCTCTGCACCTCTGCCCATTACATTTCTTTTTACACACCTTCTCTGCCCTCCCGTTCACCTATCTCCACCTTCCTCTTATTCAAAAGCCCGTCACTGATCAATAAAGTATCCAATCATATGTGGAGACGAGGTCGAAAATAAACTAACGTTAAATGCAATCAAATCCCTGGGGTGTCCAGGAAAGTAACGTTAGTTACAGTAACGTTAGCTAACATTACTACTACGGATACACTACTCGTGTAGAACTCAAAGTCTCTAGCACGCTAACGTCAGCTGTGTAAATCAGCTTTACTTTCATTATACAGTAAAAGATGAGGGCCACATGTGAAAAACAAGAAAGAAAGAAAAATAAAAAAGAATGCGTACCTTTCTGTGTTCCCTGTCCCGGCTCCAACTTTCCTCCAAACATAACTTTCTTCTTCTCGCTCAATCGTCTGTCTCTCGGGTGGAAGCTCAGCACTGCCCGTAGAGGCCTGGAGCACTTCCGTTGTATGAGTATATGCAGCGTTTTCTTTTTGCATTTGTTTTCTTATTTGCAGTGTGTTTCAGTATATGCAGCACGTTTCTGTATATGCAGCGTTTTCCCGCTGCATTTGTTTTCTCATATGCAGCACGTTTCTGTATTTGCAGCATTTTCCCTTTGCATTTGTTTTCTTATATGCAGTGCGTTTCTCTATTTGCATCGCATTTGTCCTTGTCGGCCACCGTAGTTTGGACATTGCTAATGTTTCTGCTGAGCTGCTGGCTGAATTGTTTGGAATAAAAGCTGAGAGGAGAGGAGAGGAGAGGAGAGGAGAGGAGAGGAGAGGAAATGGAAGGGGGACTGAGAGCCTGAGCAAGTGCTGTGATCACATGGTGGATGTAGTTCCTACAATTTTTTTTTCCTTTTTAATACAATGTTAGTTTTCGGACTATAAAATGTTGAGGGGTCCAATACTGACTTCTGAAAAAGTGCAGGGGACATGTCTCCTGTGTCGCCCTATAAATTACACCCCTGGCTACATTAATTTCTTTTTTTGGCCACATCGGCAGCAGACCTTTGAACACAAAAGTGATGTTTTATCGCCTCATAAAGTTATGATGAACATGTTAGCAAACAAGTGACACGTCTAGCAGACACAGAGCAACATTAGCATTCATTTGGACTTTTGTTTGTGTCCAGATGAAGTCCAATTTTCTCTTTCTTTTAGCTCTGTTTTTGGTCTCCACCTATTTCTGAGGAAATTATCTTGGACTGGTTGCACAAAACACCACGTTTTCTCCTAAAGTATGACACTTGGCCCTACCCCTACATTTGCGCGTTCCCGCAAGGGGTAGGGGTGTCCCAATTCCTTTTTGCCTTTAGGGGTAGGGGGCATAACGAGGGGTAGTGGGTATGAAACTAGCCCTTTGGAGCGAGGGATTTCAGATGCTGACTTGCCAGCGAGGGGTAGACGTCGCCATGGCTACCACCGAGCAAGAGACCGGGAAAAAAGTTCATACGTAGCTAACATTACCGTCATCAGGTTGCTTGTCCTATTCTGCAAAATTGTCTGACCTTTCACATTATGATAACACGCCAACTAGTATAACTATGCTGCCTCGTAATGTTAGCTGGGTTAGCTAGCTAGCAGAAGTCCCCTATCGTCTGTCGTTCATCAAACGAAGCATGATGAATGCGGCAAATACGATAGGTAGGATGAATGAGACTCCATGCCCATCCCCCCCCTGACTCTTCTGCTGTCTGTCTTGGTCAACCATCTCCCACTCTGCCCTCCTCCCCCACTCCTCCCTCTCACACCTCAACACCCTCCTGCTTGACCCCCCCTCCTCCTCCTCCTCACACCTCCTCTCCCCGTGGTCAGACTGACTGCTCTCTCCATCATGAGGACTACACCCCTCCCCCACGTGTCGTCACCTCCACAATGTGCTTCACTGCTGACCATGTGAGAAGACAGCTGATGAGACTCCACTCAAATAAGGCTGCAGGCCCTGATGGTGTCAGCCCCAGGGTGCTCAAAGCCTGTGCCCCCCAGCTATGTGGAGTACTTCAGCATGTCTTCAACATGAGCCTGAGTCTCCAGAGGGTCCCCTTGCTGTGGAAGACATCCTGCCTCGTTCCTGTGCCAAAGACGTCGCGTCCCAGTGGCTCCAAGGACTACAGACCCGTGGCATTGACCTCCCACATCATGAAGACCCTGGAGAGACTCGTCTTGGAGCAGCTCCGGCCCATGGTCAAGCCACTTTTGGACCCCCTCCAGTTCGCCTATCAGCCCCGACTTGGAGTTGAGGACGCCATCATCTACCTGCTCAACCGTGTCTACGCCCATTTGGATAAGCCGGCGAGCACTGTGAGGGTCATGTTTTTTGACTTCTCTAGTGCGTTCAACACCATCCGTCCAGCTCTACTGGGTGACAAGCTGACAGCAATGCAGGTGGATGCCCCCCTGGTGTCCTGGATTGTAGACTACTTGACTGGCAGACCACAGTATGTGCGCTTGCAACGCTGTGTGTCAGACAGAGTGGTCAGCAATACCGGGGCCCCGCAGGGGACTGTCCTCTCTCCCTTCCTCTTCACCCTCTACACCACGGACTTCAGCTATTGCACTGAGACCTGCCATCTTCAGAAGTTTTCTGATGACTCTGCTATAGTTGGATGTATCAGCAAGGGTGATGAGGATGAGTACAGGGCTGTTGTGGATAACTTTGTCACATGGTGTGAGCAGAACCATCTGCAGCTCAACGTGGCAAAGACAAAGGAACTGGCTGTGGATCTGAGGAGGACCAAGACACCGGTGACCCCTGTTTCCATCCAGGGGGTCAGTGTGGACATTGTAGAGGACTATAAGTACCTGGGGGTACACATTGACAATAAACTGGACTGGGCTAAGAACACTAACGCTCTCTACAGGAAGGGCCAGAGCCGTCTCTATTTTCTGAGGCGACTGAGGTCCTTCAACATCTGCCGGACTATGCTCAGGATTTTCTATGAGTCTGTGGTGGCCAGTGCTATCCTCTATGCTGTTGTGTGCTGGGGCAGCAGGCTGAGGGTGGCGGACGCCAACAGACTCAACAAACTGATCCGCAAGGCCAGTGACGTTGTGGGAATGGAGTGTGACTCTCTGATGGTGGTGTCAGAGAGGAGGATGCTGTCTAAGCTACGAACTATCTTGGACAATGTCTCACACCCACTCCACCATGTGCTGGTCAGGCACAAGAGTACTTTCAGTGGGAGACTCATACCACCAAGATGTAC
The DNA here is from genome assembly GCF_006386435.1 of Epinephelus moara. NCBI lineage: Eukaryota > Metazoa > Chordata > Actinopteri > Perciformes > Serranidae > Epinephelus > Epinephelus moara. The sequence goes on along the minus strand of NC_065507.1, from coordinate 39,434,342 downwards.
CACTGAGCGCCACAGGAAATCATTCCTGCCTGTGGCCATCAAACTGTACAACTCCTCCCTCTGAGTGGCCCTGAGACTTTTTCACACACTGCAATAATTTAATTTAACTTGTGCAATAACCCCATTCACCCTGACTGTATATATTCTGTTTGTGTAAATAATCTTGTTCAGTTTACAATATATATATGTATATATATATATTTATTTACGTTTATGTTTGTTAATAATTCCTGTTTATTTAACTATATATTTGTTAATACTACTGTTTAAATTTCTTATATTTTCACGTATCTTTCCTCTCTTGCAAGGAGCACCTGTAACATAAATAATTTCCCCTCGGGGATCAATAAAGTATTTCTGATTCTGATTCATTGTAGATGCCGGTTGGAAATGTAGATGGCTCGCAGCTTCCTGTTTAAAATAGTTACGTATGCGTGAACGTAACCGTCGCGGTGACTTAGGGAGTGGTGTCCCAATTCCTAGGGAAAGATTTCTACCCCTACCCCTCGTTGCTTCATTTTGAGGGCCAAGGGGTAGTGGGCAAGGGCTAGTGGTAGTGGACAAGGGGGGGTATTGGGATTGGGCCTTGAGGCTTAATTTCTCTTTAGCTGAGGGACTTACACAGTTGCACAGAATCCTTTAAAAGGTTTCCTTGATTACAGAAAACATGAGCTCATTTACTGTGTTGAAAGAGATTTTACAGTGGTAAAACTTTCCATGGAGATTGTTTGTTTGCTTGGACTTTCAAAGTTGGCTTACAGTTAGTGAAAAAATGGCAGAAGAAAAGAAGACAAGATAACCATAATGGTCCAAGGAGGAGGAGATACTACTTAGTGAGGAATACAATCATAGAAAACACATCCTACACAGTACATTTGATCCCCAAATATCAGAAAATGAATGTATAAAGAAATTGCAATGAAAATTAACTCGAGATTATCTCCCCACCCAGTAGTTATATCATAACTATGGGAATTATCCTCATCTGGGGTAATTGACATGGAAAATTAATAATCTTTAAGACACACCACTTTATATGGCCGGCATAGACTAGGCTATAAAAGACCCACCTTGCGCATGCACCCACTGATTCATTGATTTCCAACTGTTGGAGCTGATGTGAGAGCAGGAAGAAATTATCTCCTCGGTACCCCTTCCAATCAATGTTAATCAGTGGGTGCATGTGCAAGGTGGGGCGTTTATAGCCTGGCACATGCCGGCTATGTAAAGTGGTGTGTCTTAAAGATGATTAATTTTCCATGTTGGTTACCCCACATGGGGATAATTCCCATAGTTATGATACTGGGTGGGGAGATAATCTCCTCACTCAGAGAACCAAGATTACAATGTAACCAAATGTTCTCCTGGTTGAAGAATACTTTTCTAAGGGTGTGTCAGTATTTGTTTTTCCCATTTATCACCATAAACTTGGTCATGATGCAGTTTGATTGGTACCTTAAGGTTTTTTTTTTTTCTTTGCTTTGGTTGCTAGGGTCCAATTGGTTCCCCAGCTCATCTCTGTTTCTGTCTGCTGTTTGCTGCTGAGCAGGTAGAGTACAGTGACTATCAGAGTTGTTTGACTGAAAACAGCTGCTCCAAAACACTAAGCTGAAAAAGACTAATATGACAACATTATGTGGATTTGTCTTTTCAGAAGTCCATTTGATCCTTTGTTATGATAAAATAATGGAGCCCTAACAGTAATGTCATGTATACATGACTTATAGTAAATAGTGCTAAAACATGCACAAACACTGGAATGGTCCTTCAACAAAGTCCTTGTTTAAAATCACTGTCAGACATCCAAACTTTGCTCATCATTAAATAAGCAAATAGCACATTTAAGTAGTTTAATCAAAGGGGAGAGATAACATTTAAGAAAATCCAGAAAGGTTCATTTGTGGAGATTTTCTGAAGTGACATACATTTTATGCACAAAGGAAGAAAGAAAGTTGAATTCACTGATTTCATTTGTTAGCTTTTCTGAAAACCTTTGCATTGTAAACTTACTTCTGTCCACAACACACTTTTTTTTTGTTCCTCTCCTAACACCTTCTGTTCACACAGGCTACAGACTTTTACTACTTTTTTAAACCATGCTATTTTCACATCTACACATACAAATGGAAAGAGCAGTAGAAAAGGGTACTATTTGTGTTTTCATTTTGTCCAACTTCAGTCTTCATTTTCGTCCAATCTGAATGAGTCTTCACATTTCAGATGCTATACCCTCTCAAACAGACATATCCATCATTCATGTAGAAATCAAAAACAATAAATTCTCTCACACACAAACATGATGCCATTCTTTACAGTACTAACACTGGAATTTAGAAATGTGCTCCCCTTCAGTCAAGGAGATGAGATCAACAAAGACATGACTTGCTAAGACTGCAGGGACATTCTGAGATATGGCAAAGTAGTCTGGGTGATATTTCTTATTTCCATAACATCTTGCAAACATCTTTTTAATGCAAGAGTTCTGGAAACTTGGCAGAATATTAGCAAAGTTTGGGTGAAGCAGTATATGGAGCTCCATGGGCACGCTCACTCCAAGCATGTCAAGGGCAGTGAATTCAGACTCCTAGTTTGGTTCAATAGGCGAGGTGAGAACATTGCCATTCCCCAAAAAGAAATATTACAGTGATTCCCAAAAATGCAGGTCTAAGCCATCCCTGGATGTGGCAGGACTGCAAACACAATCCCAGCCAACAGGACATGACCTTAAAAATGCAAGGGCTTATGGGTAGGAGGAGGTAGATATTGACATCTGGAATTGGAATGCCAAATCCAGCTGAGCCATGCCACTGCTAACAGCGATAGGATTCACCACGGGGGTAGAACGTGTGGGGTTCAAGCGTCCCTCCCCAAATTCACTCCCCATGGTGCAAGCATCCTAACCAACCAGCAGGAGTCACTAGTGCAGCGACAAAGCTGCAAGCCCTCACTGGCTTCCCACCCTGAGAACATGATAAATTGTGTTCATTGGAACACACAGCCAAAGCCCAGAGGTATTAAGATATTTAGAGATATTTAAATGCCTTTTTCCTATCTTGCAGGCCACCGCAGGTTTACTGCCATTACGCACTGTAGCCCCCACTATGTTAAAATTGGAGGCAGTTAATCAAATTTGGCATCATGCTCAGTTTCATTTTCATCAGGTATGTTATTGCTATGTAGGAAAGCAACTGAAGGAATGGATTGATTTAATAAGTTTGCTATTATGACAACCATATCCTGTAATGTAGCACAGAAAACTGACTTTCCTCCTCTTAAGGCCTCAGTATGCTTCACGCAAAGTGCTTGTTGAATGGTCAACCGGCATGTAACACCCCCTCAAACCACATCTTTCCAGTGACGACACTGGGTAGGTATTTTAGTTACTCTCCAACACTGAATCCTGCAATTATACTAAGTGTTTTAACTTGTTTCTCTAGTCATTCTTCACATAACTACCTGTCACTTTTCATGTGTCTATGAGTCCAATACCGTCAGTGACTTCTGGGAGAGACTGTCTGAACATGTTAAGTTATGTAATGTTTGAGCAGTAATTGCGTCACATCCCTTTGAATGACAGCAGCCTTGTCACCCTGTCTTTGAGTGTCCCTCCTGTATATAAGAACACACCTATGTATAACCCCAATTTGAATAAAGCTGGGACGCTGTATAAAACATAAATAAAAACAGAATGCAATGCTTTGCAAATCCTTTCCAACCTATATTCAATTAAAGACAGTACAAAGACAAGATATTTAATGTTCAGACTGAGAAACTGTGTTTTTGGTAAATATACACATTCTAAATTTGATGCCTGCAACCATAGATTAACCATCAAAGTGAAGCCAAAACATCTGGATTGCCCCCTGTTGGCTGGCTGCAGTATGGGTCATAAAACCCCACCCCCTGCATGTTAGTGGATGGGCCAAACTAAGAAGACCAAGTACACGTCAAATACATTTTTTCCCAATGATGGTTTCTGTTATTTTAGGTATTTCTGTTCTCGCTGATGTTTGTTCAAATATTATTTTTTTTGCCTTAAGTTTGGTTATAACTAGTTATTTGTGGCTATCAAAAGGAGGCTGACATCGATAGCTATATGGGCCACTGCTGTGCTCGTGGTAAATTGCGCTGCTCGTGACTGGTGGGATGGGTGTATGGGTGGGAACTCAATACTGCACACAGACTCTGGCTCCAAATGATGTCCCCAGCGCAAGATGGCAGCGAATACATCGAATATTTTGGCTTCATTGTTGTATAGTGAAAGGATGTGGAGATGTGTTGTTTTATATGCAGTCTATGCCTGCAACACATTACTGAAAAGTTGGACAGAGGCAACAAATGACTGAGAAAGTTGTGGAATGCCTAAAACCATCCGTAACATTACACAGGTAAACAAGTTCATTGGTAACAGGTGATAAAGGCAAGTAAAGATTGCGTGAGATTCACCATTTTGTGAAAAACTGCATGGGTAAACCATCCTGCAGTTTAAGAACTTTTCTCAAAGAACAATTGCAAGGAATTTAGGGATTTCACCATCTTCAGAGAATCTGGAGAAATCTCTAGAGTTAAGACTTTAGACTTCTCTGGGCCCAAATCATCTTAGATGGGCTGTCACAAAGTGGAAAAGTGTGCTGTGGTCTGACAAGTCCATATTTCAAATTGTTTTGGAGATCATGGACATTGTGTTCTCCAGGCTAAAGAGAAACAGGCCCACCAAGATTTTTACTAGCTCAAAGTTCCAAAGGCAGCGTCTGTGATGGTATGGGGGTGTATTAGTGCCCATGGCATCATGGCTAACTTCACATCTGTGAAGGCACTGTGAATGCATACAGGTACATACAGGTTTTGGAGCAAAATGCCGCCACCCAGACAACATCTTTTTCAGGGATGTCCCCGTTTATTCCAGCAAGACAATGAGACACATTCTGTTACAACTGTGTGGCTTCGTAGTAAAAGAGTACAGGTACTAGACTGACCTACTTGCAGTCCAGACCTGTCTCCCATTGAAAGTGTGTGGTGCATTATGAAGCGCCAAATACAGCAATGGAGACCCTGGACTGTTGGGCAACTGAAGTCGTATATCAAGCAAGAATGGAAAAGAAAAGTTGCAGGCATCAAATTCAGAGTAAGTGTATATTTACAAAAAGCAAAGTTTATCAGTTGGATCATTATATATCATGTCTTTGTACTTTGTTCAATTAAATTTATGTCAAAGGATTTGAAAATCATTGCATTTTGTTTCTATTTACATTGTATACAGCATCCCAACTTTTTTGGTATCATGGTTGTTTGAAAATAGTTTTTATTAAGTCATTCTGTTGAAACTTAGCAACAAGTTCCCATTATCCTTCATGTGATACCAGTCTGCTCATGGTCCCTCATCCTGGTTTATTTTTGACAACTGTGCTGATAGTGGTGCTACATGAGATTGAATGACACCGTTCTCACCTTGCCATACAAAGCAAACTAATAAACTGCTCCAAACATGCTTTCAAAGAACACAGTCCATTACATGTGATAAATTGGTTACAATGGTCAAGTGGTGACATTTTGGGCAGCCACTACTTTAATGGCCACAATATGCTGACACGTATGACACATAAGAATTTCAGTTACATAACCCCTGACGTTCAAAAACAGCAGAATATTACAATTGGATTAAGAAAACATGGTAAAAAAGCTCTACATGGTTTAGTGTATATAAAGGAGCATGTGAACACTTTGGATTTGAAATGTCAAGCCTGAGGGACACCGATCAGAAACACAGTCTGGAAAAGTAATAAAGGTTCATATGGCAAGATCATCACTAAGCTAGTGTTCCTCTCAGTGGATTAAAGGAAGCAGTTAACAAATACTAGTAAGGACTAATGCATTTTCCTTTACATTTAAAATTATATATTAACAAAGTGTTATAATACAGAGATAATGCATTTATAGACAGTTAGGCCAGTGCTGGGAACAGTCCAGTCCTCTCCCTAGGAAGGAGGGGGGAGTCTCAACTCATTGCTGAGCCTTACATTGGCTGGTTTGGATTAGGGTGGGGTGAGCAGGTGGGGACAGGAAGAGCTGCAAGGCCACCACCCATGGGTCATGCTGCCGTCGCCATGGTAACCCTGATATGGTGCAGCATAGGAGGATCTGAAATGTACAAGAGTGTCTGTATGATTTGGGTTTTATCCCAAAATAAAACATTGAATAAAGATATCGTCTGTGTCTTATTTTGGAAGCTTTTGAAAGTGAAAGTGCTGGCTGACAGAAGTACAGAAAGCACAGTGATCAAGCATTTCATACACTGGAAAAGAAATGCATTTCTATTTTGGGCTTTGTTGAGAGGAAGAAAGCAGAGAAGTAGACAAAGATAGTCAGTATATACATTTAATTCAGAGACAGCCAAAGTCAGACAGAGCAGATAACACTGCCCAGAATATCAGACAGCATTCTCGTATTGATCTGAATATATATTGTCCTTATTGCCTTCATATATTTGAGGATAGTTGGATGTACTTTACCACACATTTATGAGTGTTGGGACATTGGGTTTGTATAGAGCCTTAAACTTTGCCATCATGCTGCAGGCTAATTTATGTACACTTATTGCAGAATAAGGTGTTTTTGGACCAAACAGTTCTGGAGACTCTTTGAGGGGAACCATAAACTGGGGAGTTCACCTGAAGACTACATACCTTCAAAGTCTTCTCTTCTGTTTGTATTTGGAACACTGATTAAAGACATAAAAACTTGGATGAGCACCAATTTCCTGATGTTAAATTCAGACAAAACTGAAGTTATTGTTCTTGGCCCCAAACAACTCAGAGACTCTTTATCTGATGACATAGTTTCTCTAGATTGCATTGCTCTGGCCTCTAGCACTACCGTAAGAAACCTCGGAGTAATATTTGATCA
>NC_065507.1:39417952-39426336 GCF_006386435.1 Epinephelus moara | reverse complement strand
TCATGCGGATTACTGTTAATTTATTATGCTGATCTGTTCTGTACGACATCTATTGCACGTCTGTCCGTCCTGGAAGAGGGATCCCTCCTCAGTTGCTCTTCCTGAGGTTTCTACCGTTTTTTTTCCCTGTTAAAGGGGAATAGGACATAAGGACAGAGGGATGTCGTATGCTGTAAAGCCCTGTGAGGCAAATTGTGATTTGTGATATTGGGCTTTATAAATAAACTTGANGAGGGATCCCTCCTCAGTTGCTCTTCCTGAGGTTTCTACCGTTTTTTTTCCCCGTTAAAGGGGAATAGGACATAAGGACAGAGGGATGTCGTATGCTGTAAAGCCCTGTGAGGCAAATTGTGATTTGTGATATTGGGCTTTATAAATAAAATTGATTGATTGATTGATTGATTGATTGATATGATGTATTGTAAGCTGGCCAGCAGTTGGTACAGCAACTCCACTTTTGCTTTGAGGAGTCAAAAATCTCTTTGTTGCTCATATACTGATCAGCCACAACATTATTATCACTGACAAGTGAACTGAATAACATTGATGCCATTGATATGACAGAGTGTACTTGGTCTGCAACAGTGTTTGGGTGGTGCGTCTCAAGTGGCATCCACATAAATGCCAGGACTAAAGGTTTCCTAGGAGAACACTGCACTGTAACCAGATGATCAATGTTACTCACTTTACCTGTCAGTGATTTTAATGTTGTGGCTGATCAGTGTATAAAACTCAGTAAGGCCTGGACTTCACTGTCAGTCCATCTGACCGTGTTCTTACATTTTTCATTATGAACTGTCGTTTCTGCTCTGTGTTGTCTGTTGCTCACTCAGCTAATGGGTTTTTAGAAATGGCGGTTGCTGGTTGGCTGTGTTCGACCTATGAATGTACAGTTGTGCTGAGAGAGTACCTGTTCTAGCTAAAAGCTAAAAAAAGTCCCTCAAACCGGTGTTTTAAGAACTACAATTATTCATGGTTCTTTTGCTGCATTCACAACAATAAAGGGTTTTTTTAGAGCTATGAAAGAGTTCCTCCATTCCGAAAATGCCTATTGTCTTTATAACAGACGTCATTGGAAGCCCACCTTGGAATTACTGAGGAGTACCTTACCATAATATTGGCTCATTGCGTTGTTCATTCTCTTCCTGAGTGTTTGCTCGTCTGGGCTGACCATCTTCCTCTGGACATAGATACAAAAACACATCAACACAGTTATATGTGCATCTCCAATAAATATGCCATGTTTATTTCAACTCATTAAAGAGATTCACAAAAGCAGGTAATGATGAATATTATTACAAATAATATACCAAACCCCTGAGAGGAACAGGACCATAAAGTCCAATTGTATTATATGAATTTTATTTTATTTTATAATGTTTGTGGCCATTGTCATTTGATACTTTTGGATAGTCGGTCTTTAGGTACACTACTTCCGCACTTCCCCAAACACATGCATTTTCGCTAAAACGTTACTATTTAAAAGAATTCTCAGGCATGGATGAGTAGTGTGGCTGAGCTATTTATACAGAAGTGTTTTATATGGTAACGTTATAGTAAAACTGCATGTGTTTGGTAAGCACTGGGCAAATGACTAGATGAATGAGACGAATTATACTGCATGAATTGTGTTTATAAACAAATGTTTTGCTATAGTTCCGCTGTTGTTTAATTGGCAGTTGAATTTTCTGTTTTTTGGATTTTTCATTCAGCGTGGAGACATGCGAGATAAAAACATTTTTTTCCAAAATTCAAGGTAACACAGAGAGAGTACCTGATACACAAAGTCAATTGTGAGGTAAAGTATTTCCCAAATGTTGATTTTATGTTTTCTTTGAGCATTGGCAATATAAAAACAAAATAGGGGAGTGCAGCAAAATGCCACCTACCTACTTTTGTTTATACAGAATGCGCCTTTTTCAGGGCAATGTGGGGCGTGAGCAAGTAACAAAATGTGTAGCTTAGCGTGTGACGTAAACAGTGACGTGGAGGGAAGCTGCGGCTAGTCAGTCCTTCAGCGATTCTCTTGTAAGTTGGCCCGTTCTTCACCGTCCCCGTCATCTGACGGTTAATGGCATCTTCGAGGGCGCGCAATTCCTTGTCTCCCCAGTTGCTCATCTTTATAGTGTCTGTCAGGTTTGCGTTTCCCTCTTGCTACTAGCTGCTTGCTAATTCCTGCTATCAGCTGTTTCCTGTTTATCCACCGCCAGTGGCTCGCACGTGCGGCTTCATCAACAGCTCCTCCCACAAGTCATCAACAGCCCCTCCCGTGGCGGAAGGGCGCCTCGTTCTTTTTAAACCAAAAAGGGTTCCGCCAATATGACTACCCTACGAAGTGGAAAACTGGCCAATCCGGCTCTGTGTGTCTAAACGCTCGCAGCTTGCCAGTAAAACAGCCTAACATTCGCCGAAAATATGGCAGTGTAAAAGGGGCTATAGTGACAAAAGCTAAATGTTTTACATTGTGTAGGTGATGTGCAATTCTTACCGCAGGGATTTCCCTCTACATCGTCGAGGAGATTGGCTGTAGAGTTGGCTGTGCCCAGTCTGGAAAGGAGTGTGGTTAAGAACACGAAAAGCCCAGCCTTGGAAACCAGATCACTCTCACAATACATGGACTTAAAGAAACCACAGGCATGGAGGCTGACCCACAGCTGATGATCTATGTGTTGCTGTCTCACTTAGAGTAAATGAAGCAAAATCATTTTATTTGCTGAATTTAAGTATTTCAAATGGCATGTGATAGTTGTAAATAAACAAGATTTAGTTAAGTTACTACCAGACAACAAAAACTGGAATTATCACCTCACTGTTGTATGTCTCTGTGTACCAGTCAAGTTTCTCTTACAGTTTACATCCATGTCGGTGAAAACATGAATGCTTCACACACACATCTTCCCCCTGGCAGCACGGAAGATCTATACAATCAGCACAGTTTCAAGGTGGACACCCAAGATTAGGGTGACCAATTCAGTATCTGACCAAATGTCTCCCCTTCTGTTCCTTTGATATGACAGAGTAATGGCCAGGAAAATGTTTTTGCATAACATTATGATGTCACAGTGAAGATGACCTTTGACCACCAAATTATAATTGTGTCAAATCTGAAGCAATTCCCTCAAGGTGTTGTTGAGATTTTGTGTTCACGAAAATGAAACAGATATATGGTCACACTAACCTTGACCTTTGAGCACAAAATTCTAATCAATTCATCGTTGAGTCTAAGAGAACATTTGTGCCAAATTTGAAAAATTTCTCGCGAGGTGTTCTTGAGATATCATGTTCACAAGAATGACACAGACAAAGTCACAGTGACCTTGACTTCTGATCACCAAAATTGAATCAGTTCATAATAAATCTAATCTGTACATTGTGGATGTGTATGCCAAATTTGAAAAAAATCCCTTTAGATGTTGTGAGATATTGTGTTAATGAGAATGGGACAGACAGACAATCTGAAAACATAATGCTTCCGGCCACAACTACTGCTGGCGCGGAGGCAGAAAAAGGATGTTAGCGAGATAATGTGATGAAGGTTAAACAAAGGATACGAATGGTGCTTCAGAAGCATCCGCCTTTTTGACTTTCTCCTCTTTGTCTTTTCTGAGAAAGTTCTGGCAATTTCAAACAGCTTCTTTCTTGTTGCTGAAAGACAGAAAACATTTGAGGTCATTAAATATTCTGGACAATGAACTTAAGAGGGTAACGCAGTTATTTGTGAAAGGTCAAAAGTATTGTAAATCAGACTTACATTTGCCCATGTGTTTGAGTTTGTCTCTGAACAGGGCGTCATCAGAGACTGCCTCTATTGAAGCTGCACACTGTTCTCCTGCACACAGACACAGCAACACTACCCCACTGTACACACATGTACTGGCACACAAACACATCAAGTGTAGAAGCAAGTATTTATAGTATGATGTCCATAGCACAAATCCTTGACACAACCAACAAATATCACAGTGAATGCATAGACACACACAGATCAGTATTCAGTAGAATTCAGTGTGCAAAGACACAGTTGCAGATAGCTTGGCAGAGGAAGCTTGATGAGTGATATCTACCTGTGGAACTCTCCATGCTAGATGAATGATTGGACTTTGATTTCTTTGATTCATACTTCAAGCGATCTAAAAACAGAAAGCAGATGTTATGACCACTAATGTGAGGAATCAAGATGTGATGAGCTCTGGTATAATGGTATCATGACCAGACTTCAACATTCCACTTCAATTAATCTTGACCAGTGTCTGATGAGAGGGGAAAATTCTTTAAAGCTGTGCATTGTTGTACCAGAACAGCCATGGCCAGCATTTTGTTTTGTTTATCAAGCATATGTCGACAAAGCCTGAATTTCAGGAGCAATAAAAAGATATTCCCACCGCTGAGACAAACATTTCACTGTGTTAAATGGTCTTTCTGGTGGAAAGTAACCATGTACTGGCCAAATATTTTGTTGGTCATCATGTTCATGTTGTTCAACTTGTCAAAGACTCTAAAGATGGGAACTGGGTACAAATAGAAAATGTACTGAGCTCAAACTCGGAATTGCAAACATCTGAGCTCTGAGCTGAAAATTAGACATCGACTTTCTGACAAAAAAAGTCAGTCTTACTTTGGTCTCAAAATTGAGTTTTTAATCTCAGAAATATGAAATCCTTCATATTTGTACAACAATTGAGTGTGGTTCAGGCACAGCTGGATCTCCACATAAGTCTAGAACAATGGGAGCAAGGGCCTTGATCATAAGCTGAGGGATGTAAGACTATGGCAAATGGAGACATATGGAATTAATTTTGTCCAAGTAAAGAAAAGCAAAGAAATGCACAATACAAAATAAACAGCAATCCAAAATTATTAACACTGCTGAACATCACAGAGGTAATATGAGAAAGGCAAGATGTTTTTATCCAGTATCACAGGTTAAAGGTCCAGTGTCTAGGATTTAGTGTCATCTAGTGTTGAGGTTGCAGATTGCAACTTACTGAAACTTCTGAAGGGTGCCAAACGTGTAGGAGAACTACAGTAGCCGACGCAAAAATGTAAATGACTATCTGGAGCCATTGTTTGGTTTGTCTGTTCTGGACTTCTGTAGAGTAACATGGCAGACTCCGTGGAAGAAAATCCACTCCAAATGTAGATATAAACAGCTCATTCTAAGGTAACGAAAACACAATAATTCTTAGTTTCAGGTGAATATATACTAATGAAAAAATTAGGGATGCAGGATAATATCGTCACATCATCTGTATTGGCTGAAATTGGCTTTAAAATGAACTATCAGATATGGCCAGCATGCTTTTTCTTATTTTGCACAGTGAATGAATATTACATACACTGAAAAGCATTCTATTTCATGTCTCCATCTGCTGGTGGGCAATCATGATAAGAGTATGCATGTATAATATGATGTTAATTCCACTACAGAAGAGACTTGATGATCACTAAAATTAGGTAGGGAAAAAAGTGGATATATTGATATCCGTTTAAGTTATGGGCCAAATGTGTTGTTATATATCAGCATATCAGATACTGGTAAAAAAATCCAATATCATAAATCTCTAGAAAACATTGTCATGAATATTGCACTCCCTTGCTGCCCATATTTCCCCTAAACCCTGCACACAAATGCTGGCTTGCTGAGGCCTTCTGAATGGCATTTTATCTGACAACAGAAAAGTGACAAAGTCCTTCCTTTTGGAATCTCCACCCCTAAAACATATGCTCATAACTCAAAGACTATATTCACAACACAAAAGTTAGAAACCTAAACCAAAAGCAATTCAATCAAACTTAGACTGTGGTTTTGGAGAAACAGTTTCTTTGTTTTTCACATTCTAGATGTAACGTTCTCTGGTTGGGGTTTAGAAGTCAGTACAGTAGAGGTCAGTACAAAAACCAGGAGGTCATCAGGATTTGTTTGTTTTCAAATATTTTGAACTGACAATAGGGTAAGTGTCATAGACAGACACAATCCTCCTGCTTGGGACAGAGGTAGGATTTTGTGCACTAGAAACTTTGGTAAACTACACTAAAATCCCTAAACTGGCTCCCTGTTGAGTATAATATCCACATGTATTCTTCAGCTTGCACTCTTTAATCAAATACGCTTTGTTGTCTGTCCTTCACACTCGCCTCATGATCCGTAGTGATTGAGCTTTTGTGGCTGTAGCACCAAGTATTGGAATGCTCTGCCTGCTACAGTTTGCTGACTCTGTGGTTTCTTTTAAAAGCCAGCTAAAGACACACCTGTTTGGGTAACTTGCACCAGATGTGTATTTTATTCATACTTTGTGTATTGTATTGTTGCTGTGTATTGTGATTTTTTTTTTTTATTTACTGTGCAAATAGTATAGCTAGTCATACACTTTTAACTACATGGCTCATGTAGTCACTTTGTCTTCTGTGTTTGCTTTCTTGTTGTATAATGCTCCTGTGAAACACTTTGTGACCTATGTCTGCGAAAAGTGTTATATAAATACATTTTACTTACTTACTTAAACCAGTGTCATTACAAAAACACGAAAAACTTAAAATATTCACAGACCCCACAATAGTGGATCAATGATGACACATCATCGTCGCCTTAAACAAAACTCTCTGACTGGCAACCTGCAGGTGGATCTTCCAGCACTGGCGTTTAGTTTGTGCACACCATTGTGTGACTGAGTTGCCAATCAGCTTGTTGCTAATGGCATACAGCAAAAAGTCTCCCTGCAGAACTCGTGCTTGTGATCATTGTTTCTGCATCAATCTACACACCGCATATTCAGCGTGAATTTCGACCATGATGGTTCGGCATGAATACTCAAACCGCTACAGCCCTGTTCTCCAGTGTTTGTAGCCTGGGGTTGCTGTTTCTGCCATGTGGTGTGTCATTATACATTTAACTTTCATTACTTAGACAAAATAATTCCAAAGACACAAGCATAGGACTTGAGCATCAAGGCAAATTATGGCAATAATGGCACAAAAAACAAAGGCTTTCAAAAAGGTGCCCTGTGGAGTTTTCTGGTAAACAAAACCAAACAAACATATTTATATTCAGTGTAAATAACCTAAACACATTGTGTGTATTCATGAAATCTAACAATTGTGTTGAATATATTTCCTTCCACAAAAACACTTGCAAAGCTGATTTTTAATTTTAAATCCAGCATTGGTAAATTCATGTTAACAAGCTTGCAGTCTTCTTCTTCCCTGACTTTGCTCAATACTGCAGCATATCTTGGCATGTTACTGCCACCTATAGATCAGTGGAATAGTAAAAAGAAAAACATTGGTAGGAGTGTGGACTTTGTCAACAACGTGCATGCACACGTACTTGTGTCCTTAGATAAACAGCTCCACAGCAGGTCAAAACTACAGGTCAAAAACTCCACAGGGAACCTTTACTGACAGCAACCTTGAAGGGACTTATCAGTATCTCAGTAATATCTGTACAGTGTCTCACAAGCTCAAATGTGAATGTCTTTACATTCTATGCATTATTTCCAGTGACATGTGTACAATACTATAGCACCAGAAACAGAACATCTATTGACTCTGACCTCATGTTGACATTATGAGCAGCATTTCTCTATGTATATTAGGACGAATGTACACAGTCATACCTCTCTCTAAGGCGATGAGGAACTCGCGGTTGCGCTGCAGCTCTCTCATAAACTCCTCGTTCTGCAGAAACAGGGCGATACGCTCGTCTTCCAGATACTGCTTCAGTTTCTTGTCTTGCTCTGTGGCTCCTGTCGTCAAACCTGACCCTCCAGAGGTCCCTGCAGCTCCAGACTGAGAGCCACACTGGGCTGTCCATTGGTTTATTGAAGAAACTGAGGAAGAGGATGACGATGAAGGCTGGGACAGACTGCTCTGAGAGCTCTGAGGTAAAGAAAGGACAAATTATAACATTAATTCATGTGGTTTGACTGGAGATCACTTGAAGAGGTCACTCAATATACGGTTATGGTATATGGTTTTCACAACCAGTAGTGAGAAACAACTGCTTGTACTACCACTACTAAAGTGGAAAGTCTCGCCGGTGCCTACCCCTGCCTTCACCTCTTTTGAATCCACTGTCTGTCAACTCTCTGGACCTACTCCCACCATCATTGCAATTGTTTACCGGCCCCCAATACCAAACAACGACTTCTTACATGACTTTGCTGCTCTGCTCACCCACCTATCCACCCTTTCACCAAACAGCATAGTGCTGGGAGACTTCAACATTCACATAGACAATACCAACAACCCTCTCACCAACGACTTCACATCTTGCCTCGACAGTTTTGGATTTAAACAGCATACCGATACCCCCACTCACTCTAAGGGTCACATCCTGGACCTAATCTGCTGCTCTGGTGTCTCCCCCTCTGACCAAACAACAGTTG
>NC_065507.1:39397406-39416982 GCF_006386435.1 Epinephelus moara | reverse complement strand
GTCAAGTCCCGCATTGACTTCAAAATTCTTCTGCTTGCATTCAAGGCCATCCATAATCTTGCCCCCCCATATCTTTCCAGTCTTCTCCACATCGCCACTCCCTCTCGCACCCTCCGATCATCCTCCTCCATTCTGTTGACTGTCCCCTCCGCCCGTCTCACCACCAGAGCTTTCACCCGCTCTGCTCCCCGGCTCTGGAATTCTCTTCCACCCGAAATAAGGAACATCAGTACACTATCACAATTCAAGTCCCGACTCAAAACACACCTGTTTAAGATCGCCTTTTCCCTTCACTAACCCCATTTCCTGTCCACATCTAACTGTTTTTACTCGTGTGTACTTTTTGTGATTTTCTTTTGTAATCTTATTTTAAATTATTTTAATTGATTTTATTGTGTACTGTGCACTGTCTTTTATCCATTGTAAGGTGTCCTTGAATGACAGAAAGGCGCCTAAGAAATAAAATGTATTATTATTATTATTATTATTATTACTTCTGATTTACTGACTATCTGCTATAATAGAATTGTAATGTTACAGTATCTCATGTCTGTGTGTTTAATACAGAGCTGAAGTCATCATGTAGTTGGCCTCGATTTGCATTCAGACTGGAGGCAGGGGAAAACAGCTCGCCTGGCTCTGTCTGAAGTTAAAAAAAATACACCCACCAGCACCTCCACAGCTCACTAATTACCACATATACTAGACATAAGCCCTTTTCACACTGCGATCGTACTATAGAGCCGCTTCAAAGTCCCTTTCTCATTCCGCCTTTGCATTTTACACAGAACCAAACAACGGCAGCGTCGTGCTGCTTCAGTATGATGTTAAATAGCGTGCCAGCATCCCAGAAGCAAAACAGGCGTGACGGGCATGACATGTAACACAACAGCATCGGCCTCTAGTGTGATATATAACAAACGTGTAAGCAGCCTGTGTGCCTGTGTGTCCTTGTGTATCAGTTTGTGTCCCCTCTTTAAATTTGAAGGCTTTTGCAGGTCTGTGAATGCAGTGCAGGTGGAGCTCTTCTTTCTTTCCTCAGCAGCAGTTTGTGGACTTTTCAGTTGCAGAGTGTACTATTGATCAGTCAGTCCAATCAGAGCTGATCAGAGAGATGGATAAGAGGAGCAGCGGTTTGAGAGTGACAGCAAACTTGTAGACCCAGGACCTGAATGGTTAAGTTTCCCTTTCACTGCGCCTGCCGTTCTGCTGCTCCATCTGTGACAGAGTACACTCTTACTAAATGGTATATATATTTCAACAGTACACCTAATGAAAGGTCCAGCTCCAAAAATAGAAAATCAAAACGTGACAGCAAATTTTTTTAACTGTGGCAGGCTGCCATAAATAAAGGAATGTGTGGGAAACCCTGACATGGCAACAAAAATCATTTAACGTCTCTGAAATATGGTGGTTGATCTAGTCCAATGCTTGGAGGGTAAGGAGTTCCCGGACCTCATCGTTTTCACAGTTTGCTGACATTTTCTGCCTCTGTTCTGCTTCTTTGAGTTAGCTGCTAACTGCTTTTAGCTGCTGTGGGTGCTGTGCAGTGGGTCGCACACATAACATATCCTCAAAACCTCGTTCGGCCCGTGGTCCCATTTTGTCAGCTGTCCCTTTTACACAGATGCTGATTGGGAGCTGTCACTATCTTCACTGCCACCTTAAAGTCAAGAATACTCTGTTCCACAGTATGTGTTCCACCTTATATACAAAACAGCGATGCAGCACAACAGCACGTTAAAGGGACTTAATACTGAGCCCGGTCTGATAGTGCATTGATATAACAAACAACTTAAAACAAATTTAATTTATTTAGTGAGTTTTAGGGGTGTTGGTAAGCTTATTTGAACTGGGGACAGAGACAGGCTAGTTATTTCCGTCTGTCTGCAGTCTTTGTGCTAGATTAAGCTAATAAGCTGCTGGCTTCAGCTCTATACTTCTGCAGGTCATGTTGCTGTGTTTTAGAAATTTAGATTTCTTAAACAACCCTTGGCATCCATCACATCATACGTATGTCTGTCATTAAAAAACTTACAAAATGTGCTTGAGTTGTCTAATTACTGATAATGAAAATCTTGACTGCACCCCATTTTTTGTCAAGGGTACATTATTGGCAGTGCACTACAGACTTCTCAAATCAATCTGCACTCTAACTGCAGATTGATTAATATTAATTTGGACTTGATGTTCACAATAATGAACTACACAACTCAAGCAATTTTTAAAAGGCATCGCAGTCAATACAAACTAAAAGTCATCAGTCATTTATAAGGCAAGATATCCAAGTTTCTAACGTGCAATGAAATCCCTTCCTGTAGAGTAAGTCAATAACCATTGGCTGGCTGTCATTTCTCATGTGCCACCCAATTATGTGCAAGACCCACCAATCACACGATTTTCGGCTATGTTTTTGCTTTAAACCACGGCTGATGTATGCAAAGACTATCATTATTGACATAAAACTAAGAAACCAAATGCCACTTAATGTCTCTATGCTGACATTTTTTACCTTTATACTGTCCAACTGCTGTGGCAGGATCCGCAAAAAATCATCTGGGAGATTTCCGAGCAAAGGAGGGTTCCAGTTCCGGTAACTTCTGACCTGCTGGTGACCTGGAGGTGGCTGGGCTTCAAATCTGTGAGAGCCCATGGAGTAACAGGAGACATTAGTGATTTTACCAGCTGCATTAGGTACATTATCAACTTACCTCTAGCTATATTAAAACTACAATTAATTATTTATATGCTTTAAATTGCCCACTCAAAAAAATCACATGGGACGGCCAGACAAAGGAAATATCTATCGGATTTCCATATTTCAGTTAGAGGAAAAAAAGGATCTTATGAATGAGGAAATGCCTGGTGAGCACTTAAGATAAATAAGACATTTACAGGAACAATTGGGAGACAATTTGTAGCGTTGTCATACAAATAAAATTGATTGGCTGATTGATTATAATCTGACTATTAGTTTATTTTGTTTCTGTTTCAGTAGAATTGTGAATGTGTGAGCATAATGCACTGTCCTGTGTTGTCTACTTTGGCTACATGAATGGCAAGGTCAGTCAGTCAGGCCACCACTTTGAACTAGACTTAAATATGTGAGCAGCTATTAGATTGATTGCAATGAAGTTTTGTGTCAACTCCAAAGGATGAATCAAAATGGCTTTTGGTGATTTTATGTTTTGAGAGAAATATCTCTGCAACTATTGGATGTGTTGGGATGACATTTTGCACAGATGTTGAAGGTCCCTGAAAGATGAATCCTAATTGCATCTATCTACTTAAAGGACTGGCACAGAATTAGAAACAGACAGTCATGGCTCCTATTTCATGCAACCAGTGAATTGTTACCCTGACTTTTCAAAACGTCACTTTGTCCAAAGACCAAAACTCCATGAGCATTGGCCAATTCAGGAACATAGCTTAGCTGAACACTGAGGAGAGGATTTTCTTTTCAGTCCTGGTGAGATGGATTACAACCTACTTAATAGAGAATGGCTAAATCAATACCGGCTGCCAGAGGGCATGAGTCCCAGGTTTCCTCGGCTGCACGAAACAAGCCATCATGATTTGGGAACAAATGGCTAAGCAGGAGAGGGAGATCTGCATGTCATCCCCTGCATCATGGACCAGCTCATCCACAATCTGAGAAGGCAGTATACATCCAGACTCTTAAACAAGGAGGTGGGGAAGACCATCCTTTAGCAGAAGGCTTGTTCAAGACTCACTCAAGCAACCTACTTGAAAGTACAAGGTGTGGTGTTATCACTTGATCTTGTACTTGTAGGTAATGTAGCCTCTGAACCAGTGTTAGGTCACCTCATCAGCCACAAGCCCGATGGATGCCAAAGCCAACTCGCTCATTCGTGGATGGTGGGTGGAAGATACTCCATCAACCCCTGAAATCCATCACTCTCTGGTACAGGCAAGAGAAGGCAAGGCTGGTGATGCAGCTGAGGGGCTCTGTGGTTGAGACGGTGAAAGACATGGCTGAGAAGACGGTTATTAGCTCAAAGCACTACAGTGCCTTGTACTTGTGCTATGTTAACAGCACAAGTGTTACGGGGGAGAAACATTTTGCCTACATTTCCATGAACACCAATGCAACACAATGCAATCTAATCAAAGCAACATAAATCAGTCTGGCTATGTAGTCACACTCTCAATCCTGTCCACTGGGAAGGTGCAAACAAGAATTATGTTCATTTTGAATTGATCTAAAAATTATTTTTTGATGAATCAAGTAATGGTTTGGTGGACTGGCAGTAGTATTGTCAGTTTTGGTTTAATTTACCTACAAAATGCCGACACCTATTAACCGCTAACTAACCAGTTAATTTAAAAAAAAAAGAGGCCTTTCCTTTTGGTCCAGCGCTCCTTCAAATCACTAAGTTTTAGCACTGCATTTCAAAGTGCTAACCACTTAAAGATCATTCATAGTTCTGCTTTGAATCGACACCGTAGCTACGGCGTAGGCTCCACGTTGACGTAGAGCCTACGCCGTAGCCTGATGTGCACCTCTCCAGAATTGTAACTACACATCGCGGTGACGCAGACCTCCTGTCTGTTTCTGTATACTGACACCTTTTCCCTCAGTGGAAACGAAGCTTGTATTTACTTGTATTTCACAGATAAGAAACAATAAATTGTGAAGACAGTAAAGCCTCCACTAAAATAGCATTTTAAGTCTTGTGTGTGATTTATCCTTTAGGGATTTATACTTCGGGATTTATCCTGGCTTCATATGAACAGAGGAAATCTCCGCTCGTCGCTAGGCTAATTTATACAATGTAAAATGCCATAGGCTGGTGCTTATAACGTTAGCATGTTGTATTTGCTTGGAAAACGTGTTTAGTGTAAGACAGTTGTTTTGTCGGTGAATCTTGTGAGTTGTAATGGAGCCAAATTGTGTGCCGTTACCTTTGTTAAATGTTGCTGTTGTCTCTGACTTTATATGAGAAGAGGGAAAGATCGCTAGCCGCTAGGCTAATTTATACAATGTAAAATGCCATAGGCTTGTGCTAATAACGTTAGCATGTTGTATTTGTGGGGAAAATGTGTCCAGATAAAGACAAGTGTTTGTCTGTCAATGCTGCCAGTTACAGTGAAGCTGATTTGCGTACTTGTGTTTGAAATTGTCTCTATTAAGCCATATTTAATGTGTGTTTTGAATCAACTAAACTTTACAGCACTTTACAGAGTCCTCTACCACCTACTAGTGTTGGAGGTGTAACTGCAGAGTGACACAAACACACCACAGCACATGTTAAATTGCTCACAATGGCGAAGGTGACGTGCGTAGGCTACGTGCATAGGGTCTAGGCACAACCCTAAATCCCCTTTTAGAAGTGGTGAAATTTTAATGTTTGGTCTTGCAAATGCTTTGCCTTTTATTTTATTTTCTGTTAGGTTTGCTGACAGACAGCTGAGTTAATGTGGAACGTGCCCACTGCACAACCTTTGGTCTCCACTGATTTCTTGGCCGCTCTTTACTGTGCATCATCGGGAACTGCCCATTGGTTCGACAGCCCATTGGTTCGACAGCCCATTGTTCCGACCATATTAAGCCCATTGGTTCGACAGCCCATTGTTCCGACCATATTAAAGGTTTAGGCACAAAAACCACCTGGTTAGGGTTAGGAAAAGATCATGGTGTGGGTTAAAATGAAAAAGAAAGTGACAAACACATAAGACATCTGGGTCAGGTAGGGTTGCAATGACATACTGGTTTTAAAGTATACCGTGATATAAAAGTTGACAGTTATCATACAGTGTAAATTTGCAAATTTACGATACTGAAATAAAAAAAATGCAACCGGATGGAGAATCTCACCTTTATTTTAGTTGTTTTCAGGGGGGAGAGTTTTTACACATACTTCCATTACAAAAATGGTTAAACTTTCAATAATAGTAATAAAACGCTTGTTCAACCAAAAGTAACCCCCATTTTCAGTCCTTGAAGGGTCATTCTGACTGATAATAATATAAATTCTGTAATACTGTGATACAGTGAAACCATAACATTTTCTGAGACGGTTACCATACTGTGAATATCTCATACCGCTGCAACCCTAGGGTCAGGAGGATAGCTAATGTTAGCTAGCTAGCTAGTGGTTCTTGTCATTTGGCGATTGCAGCTGGTAATGCTGTCCCGGTGGCAGAACAGGTTGCTGCAGAAAAAATGTGCCGAACCTCTGCTTTCCCCACTAGGTCACCCCAGTGAGTAAGTGACTTCATTTTGAACGGCAAAAACCTTTTAGCATTGTTTACTATGTTAGCACCACTAACGTTAGCCGTGTTGACACTGTTTACTGTGGTAACATAGTCAACAATGCTCTAGGGGTTTTATGGCTCAAAACTGAGCCTCTTACTCACCAAGGTGACCTTGTGGGAGACTGGAGGTTGGGCACAATGTTTCCATGGCAACGCTAGCAATGATAGCGAGCTCCAACCAGACCCAGGCGGTGTGCCGTGCAGTAAGCTGAAGAGTAACAAAATGATCCTATGGACCAGTGATTCCGAACTGGTGGGTTGTGGTCCAACAGAAGTACCTTTTCCTGCTGTAGAGTGAGCGACTAATCGACAGCAACACGACAGAGACAGCAAACTAGCTTGTTGACATGTCCAAGCCCAAGAATGACGATGAATGTAATAAACTGTGGGGACCTCGAACAAATGACCGAGGAGAAATCTGGACCCCATGGCTGAACGAGTTGGGAACCACTGCTATAGACCAACAACCAGTTACAAATATTCTCTGCAATTAACTAATTAACAATTAACTGTTAACATCCATGATTGGTAAAGAGGAGCAATTTTTTCAAATGTTACGCCATGAGGCACCAGTAGGAGGGTCAGATTATCTTTTTTTTCACCTACAAACCCTCCATACATTTCATAAAACCAGACTCAAACTTTATTTGTTAAGTAAAAACCTAATGAGAACACTAAGCTTTTACAGTGGCTCTTAAAGGCCTCAGCTTCTGCTATGTAAGAATCCGGTCCCTCTTCCTTACCTTGGCGGGGGTGTTGGTGGGGCTTCTGGGTATTTTCTGTCATAAATGTGCATATCATAGGTCGGTGGAGAGTAGACTGGAGGGGGTTCCTCATCTGAACTGTCAGGTTCCAATGTTCGCTCCAGAATCTAGGAAAAAAAAAACACAAAAAGCACAACACAAGCTTTGTTTCTTTAAACCTGTCTTACCTTCATGCACTTTTAATTTTGCAAGAATTACAATTTGATTTCAATGAGAGTCAATTATCTAAGGCTTAGGCCATCGTAAAACAGAACATACTAAATTTGACCTCCTTGTTATCTTTTATTGCTTTGGTGCAAAGCCGGAATGTTACAGTTCTGCAGTGCTCAATTCAGAAGGAGCACCCTTCCTGTCATTGAATTTAGATGTTTGGACCGTTGATTAACGAAATAATAACATGCCTGACTACAATGGAAACTGCTACCGAGCCATCTCTATATAAACTGAACAAAAATTTTAACCCAGCTCTTTTATTTTTGCTCACATTTTTACAGGTTTAAGTTAAAGATTAAAGACTTTTTTATGCACTGAATAGATACATTTACTCAAAATTTGTCACAAATCTGTTACAATCTGTGTTAGTGAGCACGTCTCCTTTTCCAAGATAATCCATCCACCTGTTAGGTGTGGCATATCAAGATGCTGATTAAACAGCATCATTACAACACATTATCACTACCCTGCGAAGATCACAATAAAAGACCACTCTAAAATGTGCAGTTCGATCACACAACACAATACCATAGATGTCACCAGTTTTGAGGGAGTGTTTCATTGGCATGCTGACTGCAGGAATGTCCATCATAGCTGTTGCCTGTGAACTGAATGTTTATTTCACTACCATGAGACGTCTCCAACTCATTTCCATGAAGTTGGCAGTACATCCAACTCATCTCACACAGGGGCGTCGTTTCAGCAAAAGCTAAGGTATGGCAATATGACATGACGTCACAGAGCTACTGATGATGGAGTTTCAAAAATATGAACTTATATAAAACTTCACTTTGGTCTTTGACCTGTCAGAAGTACATACTATGCTATTGAAAACTGTTTCAAAGGACATGAAGCTGTTTCTCACATTCATAATACCTCATGTCTGCATGTAATGCACGACTTGGTGAGAGCAGTGAAAACATCGAACCTATTTCGGCGCATATTTCAGCACCACGGACAACGAGTGGACGTTTAATTATCATTAGTCATGTGTTTAACTTCACAGAAAATAAAGAAAATAAATTAATTACAAGCTCATTTCTAGAAGATAAGCAAGGGGTCCGGTGTATGAAACACAGTAAAAAAAAAAGAAGGCCAATTTGGTACAATACTGTATAGACGAATTTATTGGAGTGTCTCCAGAGACCGAAAATACAAGCTTAACATGCCGACATCTACAGCAGTCTACAGCAGTAGAGCAAAATGCTTTTACAATACACAGATAACTCACATAACTCGCGGAGGAGCGAAGTGGCGAACAATTTGACTCAATAACACTCGTATTCACTAACACTCGTATTCACTGATGAGCATATTATTGACCTATTTAAGTGCAATACAATGAAAACAACCAGCCAGTGCGCCTCGGACTATCTAACATATCACATCTGATCACTTGCAACAAATATGAAGGACACTCACAAGTAAGATGACTACAGAACCTCTCTTTTTTTTCCCTCCCGATTCCAAGGTATGGCAGCTGCCATACCTCGCCATACCTAAATGATGCCTATGGTCTCACAACCACAATCCACATGTAACTAGACAAGCTCAGGACCTCTACATCAAGCATCTTCACTTGCAAGACCATCTGAGACCAGCCACCCAGACAGCTGATGCAACAGCTGGTTTGCAGCACCACAGAATTCCTGCACAAACCTTTAGAGAAAGTCTCAGGGAAGCTCATCTGCATGCTCGTCATCCTCACAAGGGTCTTGACTTAACAGTAGGGCTGGGCGGTATTCACGGTGATGGTAAATAGTTTCCATCCTAGACTTGTATGGCTTTTTAAATTATTTTATTTAAGGTGTAAAAAAAAGAGAGAAGACAATACCGTGATATCATACCATCACCGCATCCCCCCAAAATAATACCGTGATATTGATTTTAGGCCATACCGCCCAGCCCTACTTAACAAACATTCATCATTCAGTATGTTTACATGACAGTAGAGAAAATTGATATATTGTGTCAGTCCAACTAAAACCAGACTTTTGAAATACATGTAAACATGTTAGTCCAACTGAAATCATACCAAAACTGAATTTCTCAGCGTTGGACTAACACACCCAGATAATGCCACCGGGAGTTGAATCGGATCCAAACTGGCCTAGGTGCTCTGTGCCGCTCTACAGTTTCTGCCCCGGGCTTTGACCCAAAAGTCAAGTAGCATTAAATGCATAACAGATGAGAAGCCGGTAACAACATGGCAGAATCCACATCCAGAGCCATGCTTTTTTGGACGGACGAAACATACAGATCTGTAAAGTTGTCCATCATGGTACCAGTTAATCACAAGAAAACCATAGCTAACTTGTTTGGTCTGTGATGTAATAGGCCAGCCGGAAAAAGATTCAATCCTCACAAGCTGAAAGGGGGCATATCGCCACCTATTGTAGTGGAGTCTGACACACTTCGGTCAATAAATCAATTCCCCATCCTGTGCTTGTATAGTGGGACGAGGACAGTAGCCCAATTAATTGGCTGAGACATACAACCGTAGTTCAACTTAACTGGGCATGTAAACGTACGATTTTTAAATGACTTTTGCAGTAATGAAGGTGGTTGGATGTACTGCCAAATTTACCAAAACAACTCTGGAGACTTCTTATGGCAGTGATGTGTATATTAAGTTCATGGACAACACCTGGTTGACATTCCTGCAGTGTGCATGCCAATGGCAAGCTCTCTCAAAACTTACTCACTGTGTGATCAAACTGCACATTTTAAAAGCAGCCTTTTGTTGTAACTATCCCAAGGCACACCTGTGTAGTAATGATGCTGTTTAATCAGCATCTTGATATGTTACACCTGTCAGACCGATGGAATATCTTGGAAAAGCAGAAATGCTCACTAACATGGGTTTTAACAAATTTGCGACCAAAATTTGAGAGAAATATATCTACGGTTTGTATGAATAAAGTCTTAGATCTTTAACTTAAACCTGTGAAAACTGTGAGCAAAAACAAAAGTGTTGGTGTTTAAATGTTTGTTATTTGTATCATAATAAGTGAGTTGCCACTGTGGAACATTTGGCTCTTTGATTAAACACATTCATGCTGAAAAACAAAGCACTCATACTACTGAGCCTGTCCTTCACTGCACTGTCAGCCCACTGTCACACACAAACACAAAGATCAGGAAGCATGTACATGTCTGAGTGTGTTTGTGATGGGAAATACAGGAAGGCCATTAGGCAACACATTATAGTTTAATGCTCAGGTTGGGATCAACTTCAATCTTCAAATTCAAAATCAATTAGTGCTTGGGTCAGTATCATCTCTGGTAGGTCATGAAGCCCTGGGTCAATATGAGATCAGAACAAATACTCCACAGTCAAAAGGGTTGTAATACCCATGATTGTTGGGGTCTGATCATATGTTATGAGGCACAAGAGAATTAACAAAAAAAAAATTATATGCTGTGGCTATGGGGCTATAGCTCAGAGGTAGAGCGGGTTGTCCACCAATCAGAAGATCAGCGGTTCAATCCTCGGCTCCTCCAGTCTGCACGTTGAAGTATCCTTGTGCAAGATGCTTTCATCGGTGTGTTGAAAACTAAGTAGTCGGTGGCACCTTGTATGGTGGCCGAGGCTACCAGTGTATAAATGTGTGTGAATGGGTGATTGCGTCTCGTAATGTAAAAAGCGCTTTGAGAAAGGCGCTATACAAATGCAGGTCCATTTACCATTTTTATTTTAATGTATCAGAGTTTCATGTCAATCACTTAAATAAAAGTAGAGGCTTTGGTTTTTATTTTTTTGTCAGACTGGGCCTACTTGAGATTCCCCAGTGGTGTTGGTGCCCTTGGACCCTTTCCACTGACCTCTGCTGGGATGCTGTCATCTGAGTCCGAGCTGTCATCTGAGCCCTGTCCGTCAATGCTCATCTGGAGCAGCTGGTCAATAGTGGCGTCCACAGCTCCATTGTTGGAGCGCAGCACACACTCAATCACCTCATAGTCCATAGAAGGGAACATGGTCTTGAAGTCCTCCATGGCCTGGTTGAACTCCAGGCGTCGGACCTGCCGGTTGGGCCTGCTGTTGTTGAGCTGGCCCGGTCCGCTGCCACCCCCACCACCACTTCCACTGCTTCCAGAGCCTCCATTGCTGCTGCTGCGCTTGAACAGGCTAGTCATCCTCAGGGCCTGGCTGTCTCAGGAGCTGCCAACCTACTGATAGGATGGCTCTTCTTTTCTGTTACCAACACAAGCGCTTTGGCCCCGTCAGTCTCACTTGCTTTCCACTTTTCCCCCACTCAGTTTCTCATTCTATCACAAACATGGCAGTCTTTTGATGGGAGTTTAGAAAAAATGGAGTCCCCAACCCCACCCCCAATGCTACTCGTTATTCAGCTGCATCTGGCATGGCTGACTGTATTACAGAGTGTGCAGGGACTGTAATAGTCAGGTGGTGACAGAAATGAACGGCCAAGGTCCTGTCACCAGGTAGAGGTTATAGTCAAAATCCGCCAGGAAATGCACATAGCTACATCAAAGTCATCAGCATCTACAGAGAGAAATGAAAGGCAGTGTGTTAGTAAAAGCTAGCAACACAAACTTTACATAGTTTTATTATTAATGTATAAACTAGTCCATACCCATTGAGTGCCCAGTTGCCCACATACAGTTTCGCATGGTGTGTGTTGGGGATACAGGTCATAGGAAATTGGAGATTCAATAGTCAAGTGAACCCATTAAGAATTGCAATGTATTCAGACAGAGTTTTTGTGAATTTGATAGTACAACTGCTTTATTGAAAGTACAGTAGTACCATTGCCAGTAGTGGGATAGTTAGTGGGCTAAAACTGTACATTAGTAGTTGAGGTAGCACGGTGAAACTTAGACTTAGACTTATTTAATGTCTATCAAACTTTACATAAAATGGAATTTTTAAAAGGCAGATAGTTAAAGTGTTTATATGTTTTATTGACTTAAAAGTGGGGTGCACTGGTAGTTCATATGGGAAAGGTGCGGCTAGCCCTTGTTGCAGCGGTGTGGGTTGGAATATGGCCTTCGTTCTTTGCTGCATGTGTTCCTTGCTCTCTCTGCCCACCCCGCAAAAAAACCCACCACCAATTCCATGAAGTGTATAACAGAAATTGATATCGCGGTTAGGCCTAGATAAGAATTTAGCTCTCTAGCGCCCCCATTTTGTTTGATGGGGTCAATAATGGAGGGGTCCCCTCAGATTATGTGTGGTCATATGNAAGTACAAAATAACGCTTTTTCAAGGGCGGCGATGCTGGAAAAATAGGACAATAGCGTAAAGTGCCACGCGTGGAGCCGCCGCCGGTGTGGGTTTGTAAATAGAAAATAATGGGGGCGGCTGTTTTGACGCGCGTCGTACGCCGCCGATGTGTTTTGGCCTTTACACTTTAAAAAAATAAAGAATCTGAATTTAAACTCAATTTGTCTGACTTACATTTATCTCTTTCATATCATTAATGCATAGATGTGATATGCAGTCTGACTACATACAGTAGCCAATTGGCATCTGGCATAGGCTAGGCCTACTGTATGTAGTCAGGCTGCATCTGACAGCCCAGTGTGACGTAGGTTAAACAAACAAACAAACAAAAAAAAAACATGACTTTTTTTCCCACACATTGTTGTTTTGATCTGTTGGTGTTAGCTTAATGTCACATGCAATGTGAGTTCAATAAAGCCAGCTGAAATGTTGCAAAAAAGGATTTCAGATTTTTTTTCAAAACCTCCCGACTCTGGGCCAGCTAAACGTCCGAGAGAGACAGCTCACAGTGTGACACCTGAACCCTGTGTGCCACTGCCAGCAAGCAGACAGTAGCAGGAGCAACAGCGGCAGCAGCTAGCCGAAGGACCCGGCTGCGGTCCTCCCTCCCCAGTGCCACCCGGTGATGGCCAAGAGGCATTATCCTTCAGACCATCGCATGATTATAATTTTCCTGTCAGGAAATTTAGCGGGGAGAACTTCACTCGCTCCTGTAAGGCCACCTGGTTCAGAGAGTGGCTGGAATACATTGCGGACAGTGATGTCATTGTGTGTGGTGTGTGCTGGTCAGCTGTCAAGAGCAAGCTGGTCGTGTCAGAAACCGACAGTCTATTTTTGAAAGATAAAGGCTTTTCAAACTGGAGAAAAGCAACGGAGAAGATCAGGGACTGCGAGAAGACTCGTATTCATTTAGATGCGACCCAAAGATTGGCTGCATTGAAAACAATGCCAATTAATGCGCTACTCTCTGAGGCCGCTGCTAAAGAACAGAGAACAGCGTGGAAAATGCTGGAGCTCATTTTCAGCTGCGTAAGATTCCTGGGGCGCCAGAGACTCCCTCTGAGAGGGGCTGCAAATTGGGATGGGGTGTTATGGCAGCTAATGGTGGAGAGGGTACACACTGATCCTGACCTGGAGAACTGGATGAAAAGGAGAGACAACTGGATGTCTGGCAGCACCCAAAATGAAATTCTGGAGCTGTGTTTCATGACATTCAGAGAAAAATCGGAGCCAAAGCATTCCAAAGTCCTTTTTTTGGCTTAACTGCTGATGGGACCACTGACGTCAGTGGCAAAGAACAGTGTTCATGCAGTATACAGTTTGCTGATCACAATCTGGAAATTCAGAATTTCTTCCTTGGCTTTTACAACGCCCCAGACACAACAGCAGAGATGCTGTTTTTGTGCATAAAAGATGTCCTTGTTTGGCTCAATTTGCCAATGGAGAAGCTGAAAGGCTACTGTTTTGATAGAGCCAGTAACATGTCTGGGAGGTTCACGGGAGTGCAGGCAAGATTAAAGGAAACATGTCCTGACTCCGTGTTTGTCCAATGCGCAAATCACTCTCTGGATTTAGTGTTACAAGAAGTGGCAAAAGAAGTGCGCCTTGTTGCTGATACACTGAACTTCGTACAAGTCACAGTTGTTAGTAATGATTCAGCAAAGAGAAAAACCTTATACCAGTCTCTTTTTGGATGTGGAGAAGTGATAAACCTGCTTGCCCTGTGCCCAACTCGGTGTTGGTTTGCTCAATTGCTCAAAAAGGGCACCACTACGCGCAGTCTTTGGTTTGTTTGCCTGCGTTACTGTGTTTACTCCCTGTGAAGCAGTGGCTCAGTCACTGCAAGGCATCAAGGTCACAGCCCTTGGATCAATGGAAACTGCCAAACTCCTTAGCCAGCGACTGAACACACTGCGACAGGATGACACCCACCGCCGACCCTGTGGCCAAGACCAAGCAATACGCAGGGCACTACAACCTAAAGCCACCACATCCAGCATGCACCAGCAAGACCCCAGCGCGTTTTCGCCATACAGCGGAGGAGGAGGAACGGGAGTTGAGGAACATGGAGGGTAAATAACAATAATAATAATAATAATAATAATAATAATAATAATAATGATAATGATAATGATAATAATAATGATAATAAGGCCTCACGATAAACTTTATTTTGGGCTATATCAACAGTATTTTGAATTAACACATAGCCTACCATAAAACTCATCAATAGTCTGTAATTGTGTATGTTGAAAGAATGCAACAACAATAGTCTGTAATTGTGTATGTTGAAAGAATGCAACAAATGCGAACACATAGCGCAAATATTTAGTTTTTGCTTGTTTTGTTATTTTATTTATTAACGTTTTTTTTTTTTTTTTTAAATTGAAAAGATACAACATAATTTGTGAAAGAATGTGAAGTAGAATTGCCTAAATATCCTCCGGGGCCTTGAAAAGTGACACTCTCCATAAAACATATTGCGGACAGACAGTTTTGATGTAGGCTATCTATCCATAGATTATGACATTAAAAAACCGATAAAGTTCAAACAATAGTCTGAGTGGGCGGAAGTTTGCTGCAGAGATCAGCCTCTCATTGGGCGGAACGAGCCACCCGCTGAAGTCCCGCCCTACCACCTCCGGTTGTGTAGCAGTTTTCAACCGTTTTCAACACGTCCTTTACTAACTTTTGCGGTGTTTGATCTTGCGGGGATGTAGCCATTTTTCTGCCATGGTTTGCGTCCTGTAGGTGATATTTTTGTGGGCGTGTTACACCAAAACATGTTTCCCCCCGGCAATATTTTTGCAAGCGCACCGTTGCTGTGGCACCGCCCAGAACGATTGTGATTGGTTGAAAGAAGTACAAGCAGCCGGGGCGTTTTTTTCTCCAATCTCACAGTGAGTCGGCCCAGCCAGACCTTTCTTTTCTTGAGAAAGGTCTGGTGAGCGAGACTAACAATACTGTACCGCCATGTAGCTACGACTATTTATTAAGCAATAAGCCAGTAATGAATAATTCATAATACACAAACAACGGTATACACTATCAACTGACCAAGAACATACACTCATGCAACTTTCATGAGACAGCTAAAGGAGAAAAAAAAGGATATGGACAGAAATAATGAAAGAAATAACAAACCATATTCATAATAGGATTTTGAACTTAAATGGGAAAATATAAGTTTGACCCAGCTTAAATAGGCAGCCCATATGGAAACTATTACTAACTATTACTAACTATATAGAAAAGTTGTTTAATTCATGTTATATTTAATACTGCAGAATATCCAAGCCTGTGGAAGAGAAAACTGTTTGAGGCCCTGGACCTGCTGCGCTCAGAGGTGGAGCGGCGTTTTGATCAGGAGGGACTCGCGTAGCTGCAGGGCGAGGGCAGGCAGTTCTCACGGTGGCTCAGGGGAAGCGAGAAGATGTGGGTTCCCCGGAACTGACCCCCTTTCCACGAGAGCGGCTAAGCCTTGAGCTGGACATACTGAGGGATGTGTGTAGGGGACGAGAAGTTAGCACCATCCAGGATGTTGTGTCCATCCTGCAAACCTTGCAACCCCAAACCCGCTCCATGCTGTCGGAGGTGGAGAAGCTCATTAAGCTCTGTCTGGCCCTGCCCATGTCTGTCGCGGCATCCGAGCGCTCTTTCTCAGCCTTGCGCAGGCCGAAAACCTGGCTGCGCAACACCATGACGCAGGAGAGACTAACACATTTGGCCATTATGAACGCTCACAGTGACCTTATAGATGAAAGCGATGTCTCGACCCTCCTTAAAAAAATTAAAAGTATTCATTGGCTCATAGAAGCTCAGTTTTAGTAAGTTTCCCAACTTTTTCCAAGAGGGAACTTTAGATATTGGTCCCTAGATTATGTTCATCGAGTTTCATGCAGATCGGTCAAACTTCCTAGGAAGAGATCGATTTTAAGTGTTTTTNGATTTGCCCATTCAAAGTTTGAAATTTCAATTGGTTGCTATAGCGCCCCCATCTGGCCAATTGATGTAATATTGCTTCATTCACATCCTCCATGACCATCTACCACTGTGCCAAATTTCACATGGATTGACCAAATCAGTGAGGAGAAAAACGTGGAACAGACACACAAGAATCCAAAAAAAGGCGAACGAACATTGTTTATGAATTGAAGTATTCAGGGTCCACATTTAACAACAGCAAAACTATATCAAAACATCCTTTTACAAACACTTGTCGAGTGTAATTTCAGTCTCAATCAAGTTGTATGCTCAGCACTTTCCAAACACATCCATTTTCACTAAAATGTTACTATTCAAAACACTTCCACCTGCAAGAAGCATGCCCTTAGCATGCGTGTGTATATGAGCTCCATTTGAGCAGAGTATGTGCACACTCAGGAAAGTTACATTTGGATTACTGCATGAGTTGTGTGAGAATTTGTAAACAGATGTTTTGATATAGTTTTGCTGTTGTTAAACGTGGTCCCCGTTTACTACAATTAATAAAGACTGTTCACCTTTTTGGATTCTCCGTTCACTCTGGGGCATGACAGAAAAACAAAGATTTCTTTACAAATTCAGCATAACGTGTTAAGTAACTGATATACAAATGGTCATTTGGTGAGTGAGGTATTCCTTTAATTTACCTACCAAACAACACATTTAAACAACACAGCTGGTCCCACTGTTGCCACTGTACAAAAGCTTCTCAAAGTTCAGGTTTTGCATTGGAAAACGGATGTAACATTCCAGTGCATACTGTGAATGCTGTATATATGGTTGCCTCTGACAACCGAGAAATCTGGTATTCATGAATTGTAGGGATATGGAGGGAGAAGCTAGCCGTAGCTTTCTCTTAATCTATTTGTGATTCCTGCCTCTCCCTTCCTTCCTGCTTCACTGGGGGTTCATTGTAGCTGGCGGCTACCCAGTGCCACATGGCAGTGCCAGGCCCCATCCACAGCCTATAAACAGAGCCCCTCTCTTAGCCTCCCATTTACTAAGAGTCTGGCTCTGATGTAAACAAGATGCCTCCCCTAATAGCCTTTCCTTCATGCCACACTGAAGCAGTGTGTGTGTGTGCACGAAGAACAAGAGACACTGAATGAGAGTGTTACAGGAATTAAAAATACTCTCATGCATGTATTTGCAGGCAACTATGTACTGCGATTAAGGCTCAGGGATACAGTGAGGATGGAATTACATGTAGGTCATTTATAAAATGACCTGAAATGAAATTAGACCTAATTCTACAGGCACTGGTTGCAGGCCCGAACCAGAGATCTTGTTACAGTTTTTGCAGCTCATCAATCCCTTTTCCACCGCAAAACTCCTGATAGAGAACCAAACGTTGCTGCATTATGTTCCAGCTGAGCCACGATTGCTCCACAAGCTTTATGACCCCAATCTGCTTTAGATAGGACTGAAAAATATTTCATAATAAACAATACGTGACATATTAGATACATACAGTTTTGACATAAAGTTGGCTCAACCAGTTTGTTTTCTTACTATTTAAAAGTGTTACTGCTTCGTGTGATCAGTGCAACAGATTGCAGTGTGAATTATGACACCACAAAGAATAACAGATTTCTTCTTTTCTTTTTTTTGCTTAATGTTTTACTGAAGAGGGCTTTGCAATTTTGGCCAGGACT
Organism: Epinephelus moara; assembly: GCF_006386435.1. Classification (NCBI taxonomy): domain Eukaryota; kingdom Metazoa; phylum Chordata; class Actinopteri; order Perciformes; family Serranidae; genus Epinephelus; species Epinephelus moara. The sequence goes on along the minus strand of NC_065507.1, from coordinate 39,398,839 downwards.
GCATAAAATGATAAAATGTCACCAGCACATATGGCTGCTCTATATGGTTGAAATTATTATTAAGATATCAATATGGACATTTTCAGATATTGCTACAGTATTAAGCGATACACTGGCCGACTTAAGGATAAGATAAGATAAGATACACCTTTATTGATCCCACAATTGAGGTGTATCTTATCTTATCTTTAAGTCGGCCAGTGTGGGAGCGGAACCACTGTCGGACCTATTCATTTTGAAACACTTGACAATGGATGGCAGCTTCTACTGTAATCGATTGTGCTTAAAGAGCTAATGATATCATCTCATATCGATCTGAGGCCCCTGAATTGAATTGAGTCGAAATCGTATCGTGGCAGACTTTGTGATATAAGCAAATATTCTAACTTTGTCTAACAAATCAATAAAATATTGTATCATTATAAATCTAGCTTTTTACACCCCTGGTCTCGCTCAAAATATCTAACTTGTAGATAGTCAGTAAGAAACATAATAACAGTACAGGTTAATGACACAGAAATATTCTAAATTAACCATGTAACGGTTCTGCCAGAGGATGTGAGCACACAAGTATTAGTGTGTATGTGATACCATGCTGTGGCCATGCTCTCACAAAGATATCTTCCCAACATCATCACATTAATCTGCACCTAAGAACCATGCTATATTTAGGACACAATCCAGGACTCACTGTCCCCACAGAGGGGGGGGGGGGGGGGTTTGTGTGTCTGACAGTTGCTTGCCAGCTGAAGCATAAAAAAATAGAAATATCTGAGTGGTCTTTCTTTTGACCAGCTACACTGGTACATGAGCAGTGAACATGTGCACCAATGTCTGCAGTTACAAGATGGTGGTATAGTGTCACACTCCTATCACATCTCACAGCTCAACCCTAAGCCTCAGATGTCACTTGCCACTCTGTCCAAGTAAAGGATCACGTCAATCCGTCACGACCTCTGAGCTTCAAAATTTATATTTAGTGTTGATATCAATTTTCATATTCATGTTCCCTTCATGCTGATGCTTTCTTCCCATGTTTCTTACCTAAAAGACTGAGCTCAGCGTATAACACAGTGACTTGTTTGTTGCATGCATGTTGAGTCACTTTAGGTGTTTAATCTGACCTTACCTGTTGCCTGATGTATGCTACTGTGTAAATCTGTTAATCTCATGAGTAGATCAATGTGGGACTACCTCACTGACACCATCGCTAACTGACTCACTGTCTCACTGCTTTACATACGCTGAACAAAAATATAAACGCAACACTTTTGTTTTTGCTCCCATTTTTCATGAGCTGAACTCAAAGATCTAAAACATTTTCTATACACACAAAAGACCATTTCCCTCAAATATTGTTCACAAATCTGTCTAAATCTGTGTTAGTGAGCACTTCTCCTTTGCCGAGATAATCCATCCCACCTCACAGGTGT
>NC_065507.1:39394557-39396790 GCF_006386435.1 Epinephelus moara | reverse complement strand
GACCAACATTCCACAGGCCACAATCAACAACCTGATCAACTCTATACGAAGGAGATGTGTTGCACTGCGTGAGGCAAATGGTGGTCACACCAGATACTGACTGGTTTTCTGACCCCCCCAATAAAGCAAAACTGCACATTTCAGAGTGGCCTTTTATTGTGGCCAGCCTAAGGCACACCTGTGCAATATTCATGCTGACTAATCAGCATCTTGATATGCCACACCTGTGAGGTGGGATGGATTATCTCGGCAAAGGAGAAGTGCTCACTAACACAGATTTAGACAGATTTGTGAACAATATTTGTGAGAAATGGTCTTTTGTGTATATTTTGTGTTTTAGATCTTTGAGTTCAGCTCATGAAAAATGGGAGCAAAAACAAAAGTGTTGTGTTTATATTTTTGTTCAGTGTACTTACCTAACCTGGCAGATTAGTTACAATTCTGCAGCATCAGTGACAATAAAATACTTATAATGAACTAGTCATCCAACAATTTATTGGGGTGAAATAATACTTGTATAGTAAAATTTTAAATTGATTGGCATAAACCTTAACTTTATATTGCTTGTCCATAAATAATTAAGGATTCCTTTAGTGAACATCTGAGTGGCACAATGTTAGAAAGATTGAGGAATTTGGTCTTTTGGTTTAGAAAATGTTTTACATCATAACACAGCAGAGTCAGTTGAGAATAGTGTCCAGCTGATATGGGAATTTTAAACCGATACTGATATCGGTTTTAGAAGGGAAAAAGTCACTGATTACTGATATGGAGGCCGAAATAGTGAATTTTTGAGCCACGATAAAAACAGACATTTTCAATGTGGATTGTGTCTGGATTTTGCGCTGGTATGACCGTTGAAAGGCACTAAGAAGGCTGCTTTCTTAAACAAATAACTACATAATATTTAACATTATTATACACTGTCAACCAATTCTAGAAATGAGTGAATGACTAGATTCGCTAGATCCATGGACATGTTTCTGGATCAGCACTGCAATCAACCAATCACAGCTTTCTGGCATCATCGTTGTGCTGCTCCTGTATGTCTTTCAAATTCCTTTGTGCTTCTTCAGAGCTAAGTTTTCCAAATTGAGGTTAGTACAATTAAACAAAATCCTCAGTAACACTTAACAAAAACCATCTAAGCTCCTGCAGGGCTGGCAAATTACCTTGCTAGTTAGGTTGGCTATGCTAATGAGTAAACTTGCCAATAGGCTAGAATATTGTACATTAAGAGTAAAGGTAATGTTTCTTTGCAGTTGCAAAAACCTGCGTTGGACACATTTTCCCTCCTTTTTAATAGCCTATTCAAATTTATTTATTTTGCAAGACTGCAGTGCGCGTGTTGATCCAGGACCACCACTGCCACGTTGACCACGGATTATTTGTTTGTTGATCCAGAACCATCGTCATCATCTTTATCCTGCATAATTTGTTTAATCTCAGGGACCTGATGGCCACGTTGACCCTGGGTAACTTGTTTGTGTAGATATTGACCTTCATTGCCATGTTGATCCTGGGTAGAATCGCTGATGTTGATCCAGGACCATCACTGCAGTTTAGACGTGAACAAATTATCCAGATTCAGCGTGATGATGATGATGATGATGATGATGATGATGATGATGATGATGATGATCCTGAATAAACCTAACCAAATCTGTCCAGGATCAACATGGAACAAAGGAGGGGAAATGTATTAACTGCAGGAATTCACAACCGAAAAAAAAAACGCTATTATCCTCACTCTTTGTTAGTGAACAATATTCTAGCCTATTGGCGAGTTTACTCATTAGCATAGCCAACCTAGTTAGCAAGCTAACTCCCTAACTCTGCAGGAATTCAAAAGGTTTTTGTTTAGTGTTACTGTGGTTTTTGTTTAATTGTACGAACTTGAATTTGGAAAAGTAGCTTAGCTCTGAAGAAGCACAAAGGAATTTTGAATGAAGCACAGGACAGCAGCACACTGATGATGTCAGAGGGCTGTGATTGGTTGATTGCAATGTTGGTCCAGGAACCATAGATATATATACATAGATGCCGCATTCAACGGTGCTCCTCATTGGAGCCATACGTCAACGCGGCCGCCATCTTGCCCAGGTGGAGCCGCGCTGCCTAATGCATGTATGTCTATTGAGGCAGGAGATTATTTATGATTAAAATCATCATTACTCGCTGAATTCTCAACCGATTTTCATGCAGTTTGGTTTGTTACAATTGTCAGACATGT
>NC_065507.1:39392750-39393908 GCF_006386435.1 Epinephelus moara | reverse complement strand
CCCAAATGCAGAGCAAAAATGTGGCATTTTTGCCGAGTCTGACATGGGTCTGAACCGGTCAGAGCACCTAGGCAAGATGGCGGCGGTATTGACGCATCCCACAAGCCAGGGTGCGGCATCTATGTATATATATCTATGCCAGGAACTAGGGCTGTGACAATAACCGCATCACCACAATACCGCGGTCACGTGATGCCTACCACGGTGAAGAGGTCATCACCGCACAAAAAAAATAAATAAATAAATAAATAAAGCTGATTCATCATGGCGGCAGATCTGGTTCCCAAGCCAAATGTTAAAAGAATACTCCGATTTGGGAGTTATGCCCTTTCGCTATCATTTTCATATTGAGACAACATGATGGATATCGTTTTTGTGTCTGTACGTCCAGTGGCTGGGTCTCAGCGGTTAGCATTGGGGTCAGTACGTCCGGCGCTGTAATCCGCGGAGGGATACACCGGTGAGCAGGCACAGACGTAGCTTGTAAACAAAACTCAACTGTTTCTTTAGCCTAACGATATCTCCGGACTATAGTAGCTGCAATGGACGACATTGAACGCGATTTTGAGGAGTTTCTTGTAGCGGACACAGACCCAGAGCCATACTTGTTTGAGCCGGAGTATACAAATGAGGAACTCCAGGTGTTGGATGCTGAGCGGGCGAGAAGAGAGGCTGAATCCTCCGGAGCGGCGGAGCATCAACGGGCCGAGGGGAGACGGAGGTCAGGGGAGGACTGGTGGTGTAGCTGCAGGGCTAGCTAACATAATCCTATGGAGGTGGAATCGTTTTGCTGCACAGAATGGGATTCAGTGCTACCATCGTTGGGGAGACAGGGCTCAACAATAAGGATTGCCCGATTGCCCGGGGCAAGTAAAACTCACGGTCGGGCATGTAAACTAACAACTCACTTGCCCCATCGGGCAAGTTGCTAAAAAAAAGTAAAAGTTAATAACTAGCCTAATTGATAAAATAAATGTATTTTAAAACATGCTCCTTTGGCTCTGATGCAGCGGTCTCTCTGCCTGAAGTCACAGGCACACGTAACAATGTCCTGCCCACAGCCCCCATTGATATTATTTTGCGCGACGGACGCTTCATATAATAACATAACAATATACTATTTATGGTGTTATGTCATCGTGTCATTTCTGTCTCTAC
>NC_065507.1:39390803-39392079 GCF_006386435.1 Epinephelus moara | reverse complement strand
GACACTGTCATATTTGTGTAGGAATTAAGCTACAATACATGACATATGTTGTTTTAATTAATAAATACAGTGTGAATAAAGATTACATAACATAAAAATAACTGCAGTCTTTGTTATTTGATAGCCGCTTAAATTAAACAATTTTTATAGGGCAAGTAAAACTGACTTCGGGCAAGTAGATCTCTGACCAACTTGCCCGACCGGGCAAGTGAAAAAAAACCTTAGCGTTGAACCCTGGGAGATATATCATCAGGAGGAAAACCGCCGCAGAGAGTGCATCACAAGGAGTGAAAACTTTGCAGCAATCACTAAGTTAAACTGGAAAAAACGCCCAGGCCTGCAGGAGCTGATGGACAGCTTTCAGTCGAGTGAGTAATATCGTCCGTGTCGTATCTTTGTTTGCTTTTACCGAGTGACCTAGCGTACCTGTCCCAGAGCCAGCTGCAGCTGTTGCTCACCGGTGTATCCCTCCGCGCAGGACGTAAACACTATAGTTCATGTATTAAACCTAAAACGGACTCTCGTTTTTGAATTAATGTTTAAACATGTTTTTATTTAGATGCACGTGCAGAAATGCCAGCTTCAGGGTTTCTGTAACGTTTATTTGTTCACTTTTACTGTAGGCAACGATATCCATCATGTTGTCTCAATATGAAAATGATAGGGAAAGGGCATAACTCCCATAACTCTGGGACGTATCACCGCCATACCATGACATGCATCAACTGATTCGCTGTCTGAGTTTTCAGCTTTACATCTTGCAATACATCTTGGTCATCTAATAATCAGTAATAATCAATAATGTATTACATGAGTACTTAATCTCAAAAAACATCTCTAAAAACGTCCCCATCTCCAATTTCTCTTTGCTGCTGCAGCCAATCAAGCATCCTCTTTGTTACCCACCACAGAGCTGTGGACCATGTCATTCCCCTTGATCAGAAGCATGACATGGATGCACCTAGGGCTGCAAGATTAATTGTAATAAAATCGTGATCTCGATTCATATGCATATGCGATCTAATTTGTCAATGACGGCGATTCGGCCGGCCCCGTCCGTGCCGGGAGTCGGGACATCATCTGCATGAAAACAAGCGCTCCCAACGACGCAGCGTTATACCACGTGATGCAGAGCGACAGCCAGCCGGCAGTTTGGAAAGCAGCGAGACAGTGGGGGAGACACACTGCTCACTGTAGCCTCAGTTTGTGCCTCATACAGATCTGCTGGTAAAGTTAACTTAGCGTTAGCAAGCGTGATAAAAGACGGCAGAGAGGC
>NC_065507.1:39377397-39390049 GCF_006386435.1 Epinephelus moara | reverse complement strand
GCCATTGGTTTTGGCCTTGATGCCCCAATAAATTTGTATTTATCAAAGGCCAAAGTGGCCTTGCCCTAAAAATGACTTAATTCCAGGCCTGGAATACCTACCTCAGAAAAATGTTGTTCAACATCGATATTATTGTTTAAATTGTTCAAAAGCTGTAAGAGAAGACAAGAGACTAAAGTTTATTGTTTTTATGGTCAGTGTCAGGCTGTCAGCTGTTGCATTTAAGTGAGAGTGTTCCCTCTCTGCTGACCAGAGTTTATGTGCAATGTGTCTCTTGTATCAGGCACAATCATAGGCTTTGTTATTTAATGATATTTTTTTTATTATTTATTTATAATTTTTGTTACTTTTCCTTTGGTATCAGGAAATAAGCACAATAAATCTTTATGTTGAAAAAAATTGTTAGAGAATCGTGATCTCAATTATAAGCCAAAAAATCGTGATATAATCGTGAGACAGGCGAGCGGCTGAGGGAGGGGGCGGAGTGAAGATTGTCCCTCGCTGCGGGGAGAGAGGTCCCTCTCTTCCACACTTGGTCTTATTTTCCTTGTGCCGATGGTGGCTTGGAAAACCGCTCCTAACTGTGTCACACGGGCAGAAGGGAAGGCGGCTGCAGCTCGGCCTCTTTCCCCCTGTTCACCCTTGTCCCCATCTCCACACTTAGACTTTTTTTCACCCTGCCGACAGTGGAGCTTATATTCATGTGCCGATGGTGGCTTGGAAAACCGCCCCTAACTGTGTCACATGGCCAGAAGGCAAGGCGGCCGGTTCTATTTCTCCCTCTCTGAGAGCCTGGCCTCACCGCGCAGCAGCCAACCTCACCGCGCAGCAGCCCACCGCATCCATCCATCCACCCCTCCCTCCCTCGTGGCCCGGCCGCACATACACCCCCCGAGGCTCGGCTCTCTCTGCGGACAGAATGATTTTATAGTAAGGGGAGGAGTAAAGGGAGGAGAGCAGGCTTTAGCGTGGACGGTTAGTGACGTCATTCGCCTCGAAAAAGAATCATTCACCTCCAATGTAATGTAATGTAAATTCAAATGTAGTAACCAGGTTTCAAGCTGTAGAGGGCACTCCATACCACATTTTTAAAATAAAATGTGGATTTTCAACAGTTTGCACTAAACTGTCAAGATTTTGAGCAGGATCGGTCAGTAACACTACTATACAACCAGAAACAATGATTATCAGCTGAAAAAAATGGTTTTAGGGTTTAGTTACTCTTTAAAGAGCATCAGAAAAATGAGTGGCCGCGGAAAGACCGGAGGAAAAGCCAGAGCCAAGGCAAAGACCTGCTCCTCCCGTGCTGGGTTCCAGTTCCCAGTCGGCCGTGTTCACAGGCTGCTGCGCAAAGGAAACTATGCGGAGCGTGTCAGTGCCGGCGCCCCGTCTACCTGGTGGCTGTGCTGGAGTATCTGACCGCTGAGATCCTGGAGTTGACTGGAAACGCTGAAGCACATGAGGAGCCAGAACACTTAAAGACCCATAACATCCCCCGTCACCTGCAGCTGGCTGTCCGCAACGACGAGGAGCTCAACAAGCTGCTGGGTGGAGTCACCATCGTGAAGTTAAAGGGAAATTTCAGTTTATTTCAACCTGTATCCTATCGTCCTAAATTTGTTTCAAGTGACTAGTGACATAAAAATAATAGTTAGCATGTTAGCCGTTAGCCTAGATACAGCCGGGGCACATAGTAGCATCAGACCTGTTAAAACATAAGTGAACGGGCATACTTCAAGTGCAAAGTTAGTCCACTAAACAAGCTTTTTTTCCACAAAGACCGCCTCATATCGTTAGGATAAATGTCAGAGAACATATAGAAAACGACATGTAAACGTGTTGTCTTACCTTACCGGTGTGCTGCCATGTTTGTTTACCATTTAGCTCTGCTTTCCAAAGCGCGGCCGAAATATCGCGAGAACAAGCAGCGATCTCATACCGTGCCTGAAATCTCGCGAGCTCTAGATAAAGCCCAGCTGGATACTACTCCAGGTGGAGGTGTCTCGTCCTCGGTCACATCCAGACCTTGAAAATAAGGCTGCAACCGGTCCCATTCCTTGCAACAGAGGCATTCCTCTTCTGTGGGCACTGGGGCACAGCATTCACAGGTACACCACCAATCTCCAGAGCTACGCAGCCTTGCAGCAGCCATTCCTCCTCTCTCGTCCTCTACCTGTTGCGCCTCTCTCTCTCTCCTCCTCCGTTCTTCAATTTCACGAAGCTCTTCGTCAGTGTATTCTGGCTCAAATAAATAAGGGCGGCCATCAAACTCTGCAAAATCAAATTCCTCCTCCACAAAGTCGAAGTCTGGCAAAAAGTCAGCCATTATTCTATAAATCTTTCATAAAATAAATGAATGAACTTTTCAGGCTACTGTCCGGTTCTGCCTTCCAGCTGTTGCTGCTTGTTCTCGCGAGATTTCAGGCACGGTATGAGATCGCTGCTTGTTCTCGCGATATTTCGGCCGCGCTTTGGAAAGCAGAGCTAAATGGTAAACAAACATGGCAGCACACCGGTAAGGTAAGACAACACGTTTACATGTCGTTTTCTATATGTTCTCTGACATTTATCCTAACGATATGAGGCGGTCTTTGTGGAAAAAAAGCTTGTTTAGTGGAGTTCAGCACCGCGGACCAATGGGCTGTCGGACCAATGACATGGACCCCTGACGCTACTGTGCGCCCCGGCTGTATCTAGGCTAACGGCTAACATGCTAACTATTATTTTTATGTCACTAGTCACTTGAAACAAATTTAGGACAATAGGAGACAGGTTGAAATAAACCAAAATTTCCCTTTAAGAAACGGCTCTATTAAACTGTTAACAGGTCTATATTAGCCTACACATTTAAACAACTGGTGTAATGATGCGTTGCACTGACAGGAGATGCCTGGTACGTGCTGTCGCTCATGAATGGTCAAACGAATATTAGCCTACCGTTTTAAAGTCTAGAGCGCGAAAATAGGACGACGCCTGTTTTATTATGATTACTATTATTATTATTACCGTGGTAATACCGGTTACCGTGGTATTTTTTGCCCACGGTTATCATACCGTCAAAATCTCATACTGGCACATGCCTAGTAGAGTGTATGCTGCAGTGGTCAGGGCATTAAAGCAACATGAAAAAAACAGGTCAACATTGCATAAAGCTACGGTAAACTCAATATAATTGTGCTTTGCTAGTTATAAAACATGTCTAACAGGCAAAACATGATTATAGGGATAGTTTGGTTTCTCACTAGTCTGGGGCCATTTAGTGGCCGTTTTGGTAAGCAACCGGAACCAGGGCGAGAGAGACAGGATACAGAATTTGATGGATGCGCCTTTCCGTCAAAATAAAAGCACCAAGCTAATAAAAATGTGGTGAAACTTTTTAATTTAAAGAATATAATTTACAAGAAAAGCCCCAAGCCATTATGTTAACCTTTTTCTTTTCGTTATTATCTGTTTCAGTTGTCTGTTTTATTTAATAGGCACTTGATCCTAGTTTTGTACATTATACCTGTAGTTTGTAAATTAGGGCTGCCACGATTAGTCGACTGATCGATGACTAATCGACTATTAAAATAATTGGTGACTATTTTAGTAGTCGACTAATCGGTTTGAGTCATTTTTCATAGAAAAGTACTATAAAAGTACCCCAAAATACTCTTACTGCAGCTTCTTACGTTCAGATATTGGCAGCTTTACACACTCTCCCGTGACAGTGAACTAAAACCCTTTGGCGTGAGTATGAAACAAGACATTAGATGACGTAATTTTGGGGTTTGGGCGAGACAGACCGACATTTTTCAACATTTTAACACATCGATGAAATGATTAGTCGACTAATCGAAGAAATAATCGACAAATTAGTCGACAATGAAAATAATCGTTAGTGGCAGCCCTATTGTGAATGCATTTTTTTGATAAAGTTTGGGGCGGTGGGGGCGGAAGAGAGAGGAAAACTGTGTGATGCTCGATATGTAGCATGCTCTATCAACCACAACAACAACCACAACAACAACAACAACAGTAGCATGCTCTATCAACCACAACAACAACCACAACAACAACAACAACAACAATATGGCATCGCCAACATCGCTGCCTGATAATGTTACACCTGTCAAAATGGTGAAAGAAGATGCGACGAGACGATGGTGCCCCAGAATTTAAAGTTTTACTTTGGTGAACACTTTTACTTTGGTGAATTTGGTGAATTCCGGATCCGCTCTCTAGACCGGAACCAGAATCCAGACAAAATTCAGAGTGAATGGAAACCAGGCTCTTCGCCGTACGTGAAGAGCCTGGTGACACAAGGCTAGTTTCTCACTATTTCAGTTATTTCTGAAACACAGTCAGAACATATGTTGCTCTGTCATTTCATGCACATGCATGGGCACTAGGGATGCAACGGTCCTCGGTAAAATATTGAACAGTTTGGTCCGCCCTGCACGGATCAATACGACGCCCTTATGGACCGCGTGTTTCCGATTTGCAATTAATTTTGCATTGATACCGTACAGGCCACTGTGTGTGTGTGTACCTATCCACAGGCCGAGTCCATGGATGTTTAAAGAGAACGGCCGAGTCAGCCTGCTGCACAAAAGCCCTCCCTGCGACTTAATGTCCCATCACTGTTGTGGCTCCACCCACTCACCCCCTCATACTGTTGTAACTGGAGCCAGGGAAAGTGACGCTTGCCCCACACAGAAAAGAAGCGGAAAAAACAAACATAGAGAGCCATGGCAAGCGCAAGCGGAGGAGTTGAGAGACATAAGTTTGAAGAAGCACTGGCTTCATACAAATCTCCGGTGTGGGATAATTTCGGTTTCGCTGTTTAATAAAGTGAGTGAAAACAGTTAACAGAAATTTCACTAGCTCTGTTTCCATCCAAAAGTGATTCGAATCATTGGGAAATGCGCATTAAAAGAAATACGAATCCTGTGTGTTTCCGTTAAATGTACAGAATTTGGTGAAAACTACGAATTCGCGCGATTTTTCTGCAGAACCGGAAACAAAACAAGTCTCACATTCTTCTTCTTCTTCTACATTTTCTGGCGGTTGGCAACCAGCTTGTAAATGCATTACTGCCTTCCCGACCCGGAGTGTGGATATCACCATGGAGAGAGGTGCCCTACGTCAGACTTAATTCGAACATAACTGTTTCCATCCACCGTTTTGCAAATCAACATTTTTTCAAATCAACCAAAACCCGGCTAAAGCAAGCGTATTTTAGTTTGTGCGAATCAGGGGATTTTAATTAGAATTTTGGCGTTTCCATCGTAATTTTCCAATGCGATACTTCTAGATGCACATCTAAACAGGCTGATGGAAACATGGCTAACGTCTGAAAGCGTTGCTTGAAACATGTCTAGTGTTTCCCCTACCATTATATTAGGGGGGCGTCCCACCCCATACCTTGTCCTTTTAATAAACAAACTAAATAGCCTTATGTTATTTATCTTATTTACACAACGGCATGTCATTTCTGTCTCTGGGTCAGTGACAAATAAGGGTTGGCAAGATGAGCAATTCAGAAATATCTTCAAAAATACTTTAAAAGCATGCATCACATTTGTTATAATGTACTGTATTTTTGTTGGGGGTTTTTTTTTTTGGTTTTTATTTTTGCACCATTTTTTATCAAAAGTAAGACTGAATGCTCCTGAAAATGTCAAATGGTGTAACCATGAAAGAATGATAAATATTAAATATTTTACCCACCTATAGTAGATTTAAGTGAAAAAGTCTTTATTTTAAAAGCATTAAATCGAAATAAGATATTTTTGGAGTATTTCTATATTTAAATTGTAATGCATTTTGGCAATACTGAGCAGGACATTTCCTAAAAACATCCCTTTTTTCCTAAATAATGCTTGACAAATTATGTAAAATTTGTTAAAAAAAAAACAGTGTTGCACTGCAAAAGTGGATTACATTTATTCCACATTTTACTCCACATTTATTTTCCTGTATATAATCATAATTTTTATGAAAAAAATACCAGTTACACCAAATGACACTGGGTTGTGTCAATTGGTGTAACTGGTATTTTTCATAAAAATATGATACACTGCCTGACCATGTTCCTTCTACAGTCAAACACCACTGTTTGGTGAAGGAATTGACACAGAAAATCAAATATGACAGTCAACAAGGGTAAGTGAACTTGTTTTTTTGAATGTTGTTTCAGTTCAGTTTTGTAGCTTAAGGTCTGATAAGAAAAAAGTCACCTGACAACAACTCATAAGGGTGAACTTGTCTACTATTGAGAATACAGTTGATAAATTTAATGACTCGAAGTTCAGAAAAAGGAACATCTGACAACAATGAACTTATTTCTTCTACTGTAAAATCTTTGCTAACAACAATCATTTAATTTTAAAATTAAACTCATATTTTATGTTTTGTATTTTAAATTCTGATAAGGGAAAAAGTCACCTGACAACAACAACTCATAAGGACGTAATTGGCCCTTGCTGCAGCATTTGCATTCATTAGCATTAGCACTCTATGACGAGCCACTTTTTCCTTGTCAGAAACTGGCATCTAATGGGGAAAATTGATTTTATTTATTTACTTTTGATTACTTTCCTATAAATGTATCATATATTGTAATGAAATAGCAGAAATGTAAATAATTGTATTTCACAGACAGAAATTTTAATGTTTGAGTAACATTTCTACTTTAAATTAATTATTGGATTTTTAGGTATTTTAAAGCTACTGTACAAGTTCAAAAGTATTTTTTTTATAATACATCTTTAATTAGCATCATAAACTACTGATATCTAACAAATTAATATCATAAACTGCTGATATTTGACATAAGGCCAGGCCAGCGCTGCGTGACTGACAAGCCGAAGGAGAGGAGCAAGAGGTGCTTCGCTACTACCCCAGCATTACTACAGCATAACAAAGTCCCACTCTTTGAGCATAATGCAGGATCATGCATATGCAGCATCACGGGAGACGGAATCCTCTTTGCCAAGAAAGCGCAAAAGGGAATCAAAAAGGCATCGTGACCGGCGAATTCAAAAACGAGGGTCAACATCGTGGTAGCCTTTCCCAGGTGGAAATCTGCTGAAGGAGAAAGGTAATGCAATCATAGGCCAGCAATGATGCAAGGAGAGGATGAGGCGTGTGAGGTTGAGATGTGATTGGTTTGTTTGGATTTACACCCGCCCCAACAGTCCTACGATGTAAACACAGCCAGCATGGTGAGGAGGGGGTTTGTCAACTCGCGTCGTGTGTGTCTGTGTAGGAGCCTGAATGAATACTCCATGAAGTATCGGATGACATGGTTTCATCAATGTTATCATAGCTTTTTGGTACACAGAGGCTACCGTTGTTGTAATACGCGTTTGAAACAGTGAGGCACTAGAGTGCGCTATCCGTTTGAATGCAATATATGATTTCAACATTAGATGGGAGAAATTCCTACACACTGTGGCTTTAAAGCCAGTATCTGCCAATACTGTTGATGCGTTGATTTTATTGTGCATCCCTATTGTAAATATAGCATACTTAATGATATTGAGTTTTTGGCCAGAAACTGACTGTTTGAGGCAGCGTTTGCTCAGCACCATTTGATTTTACCTACGTGACACCAGGATTTTCTACCCAGACGTTATTGAAATAAACACTATTATTCAGTCTATCCTGGGAACATTGCTGTGGGTGCTCTGAGTCAGTGTTTACATACAAAGTTAAGTCGAGCTAAGGTTGTTAGAATTGGACCTTTTGCTGTCAACCTATTATGTCACAGACCAAACAATCGACAAACAAGTTAGCTGCTGTTAGCTAGCGGCAAACTTGTAACATGGCAGAAAACTTAACAGCTTTGCACATTTCCTGTCCAAAAATGCACAGCTCTGGATGTGGATTTCGCCATCTTGTTACTGGCTTCTTCTTCTGTTACACATTTAATGCTATTCAACCTCTGGGTGAAAGTCTGGGGCGGAAACGGTGGAGCATGCTCCGAGTGCCTAGGCCAGTTTGGGTCCAATAGACGGTATACATGCAGGAGTTATTTGACTACTCATCGGATTATCTGGTAGTGTTAGTCCAACTCTGAGAAATTTGATATAGTACGATTACAGTCAGACTAACATGCTTACATGTATTTTAAAAGTCTAGTTTTAGTCCTGACTGGTCTGGCCCTGGGGTCCAGATTTCTTCTTAGTCATTAGTTCAAGGTCCTCACAGTTTAATACATTCAGCGCAGTGGCGGCTGTTGGTCTTTCAAACAGGGGAAGCTCACTTTAAGTTTACATCATAAAATTTGTCATATTGTAACGAGGCAGTAACTTATAACAGGAACATTTAATTGAAGCCATTTTTCGACCACACTAATGCCATAGAACCACAGCAAAACACCTCAGAGATTTTCAGATGGCTTTAAACACCTGAACTGTGGTGAAAATGAGCTATATCCCTTATGGAAATAAGGATCTCTGGACGGCACTCTGTCAGAAGACTCCACTCGCAAATATCCACATTGGACTGAGGTCGAAATGTGACGATGCCGGTGTGTATTTCCAAAGCGCTGTCAATCACAAAGGGGTTTAGCCTTTTAGACGATTCCTCCAATCATCATGCATACACGAGTGTCCTCTCCCGCCTACCGCTTCATTAGGTCTCAGGGAAGCTGAGCCTCCCTGGAAGTGATGATTTTGTCGCATTTATCAAAAGACCGTCTCGCTTTATTGCGTGAAAAAAACCTGCTCAGCGCTGTCTCATAGGAATGCATGGAGGCTCCGCGTCCACCGTGCTGACACGAGAAGGTATGACAGGGAGGTCGCGTTTGCAAACTGGTGATAAACAGCTGACGTTTGAACATGATAGTCATGATGTTAAATGCATCCTAGTGCACGTTTAATGCAATGTAAATTCTTATTTTAATGTGAATTCAATTGTGCATATTTGACCATTTCTTGTACGAAATTTTAGGGGACGTTCAGCCTCCCTTGTTGTCTCAGAGCAATCGCCCCTGATTCAGCGTCATACTTGCATTTGTCTTTCAGCTAGTTTGCTGCCCCTGTTAAGCAGCTGTCTGATAGTCACTCACTCTACAACAGGAAACTGCACTACAAAATAATAGCTCTGTCGGAAATTCACTGCACCTAAAAATAAAGTGTGTGAGTCATCTGTGAGTCCATTCAGAATGAACCCTGCAACCCACTTTTGGACCACCACCCACCAGTTGGGAACCACTGATCTATAACATCTTTCCTAATTCATCATCAATGGGGCAGCTCCAGAGTTTAGACCCGATGACATTACAAACTTGCGTTTTAGCACTCTTTTTTGGATTTAGGATTGATTTATTTATATTTACTAATATTTTTGGACTGTCATATATCATAGAAATCAAATGTATGAATTTGGAAAATGGCTGTAGTGTAACTTTAATTAGGGGAGAGTTTATTCAAAGGGACAGCTGACAAAATAAGAAGTTGATTTTACCGTATTTTTTTGTGTCTCGTTATCGGATGTAAGCCGAATTAAAAAGTAGACCATATGGAGTCGTAAAATCTCCTAACCTGTGTTTCATAATGTACCTGTATGTGTCCATATGCAGTGCTAAATTAAAATATTATTTTTGACGTATGGCATAACTTAACTGTGTTCTTAACTAGTTTTCGTGGTCTGTGCATGTGCTTGTTATTGAAAACAGGTCGCTGCTAACTGGCTAACGGTAACGTTACTCCTCAGCTATTAGCCAACTCACAACTGTCAAATGTTGCTCTCAATATCGGAATTAACGTTAGTAGTCCGACGGAAATATTAAATAAAAGACTAACGTTACAGCGCCAAGTCTCTGCTACAATAGCCACTGTTAGCAGCGACCTTTGTCAAACAAGGTTTAGCAGCGATGTGTTAGCTGTTGGAGCTAACTAATCACAAGCAGACACATAAGGTCCTCCGGACAGGGGATTGTCGTATAACGTTACAAGGCCTCGGTCAGCATCCGACCCACATTAGCTCTGTCTAAATATGTTACCCAATTCAATACATCAACGTTACATTCATTTTCATTGTAACACAAGCATAACGTTACTACTGGAAACGACACTTTTCCATCGCCGTGTTGGTGTTTACAAAGACGAGTGGTAAACTGGGAGAAATCTTCCCACCAAAGCCAGTAACGCTAGTTAAAGCCGTACATCGTTATAGTCAAACATTTTTGGCGTAACTTACAGACTGAGGTGCAGAGAGCGTCCAGCTGAACAGATTATATCCACAGAAACACAGCTGAGCAGCGGGACGGTGGCTTTCAGCATTGTAATGGGAAGCAGAAGGATACTGTCCCTCAGCTCAGCAGCAGATATGCCATTAAATTCAGCTGGCAACCGGATGTCATATCAGCCACAACACACTGAGAGCTTCAAAATAATACACATATGCGTATACTGTGGATGATGTGCAATATTAAAATCAAGATTTAAAAAAGAACACCTATCATAGATCTTTGTTACCCACACGTGCATGATTATAACAATTATAAATGAATAAATACAATATGTTGATAATATGTAGACCACTTAAAGGGACAGTTCAGATTTTTTGGGGTTGTATGCGGTATTATCGATAGTCAGTGTTTTCTGCACACCCCCAACTCGGAGAAGCAGGCTGGAGTAGCTGCCACAGAAGCAAAGCAATATACTGCTGTGGATGGGGGCCAGCAACAAAACTTATTTTAGCCACCTTAAAAAAGAAAAAAAAAAATCATTTTAAGAGTACACAATGCTGAGTGTATTTTTGCTGCTTTATCAGTCTTTCCAACAGACAGCCTATTCTGAAGGGAAAGCTTTTAATGGTTTCAGTTCCGCATCTACACTCTTGTCAAAGCCACCAGACTCTATTGAAATTATTTTAGCACGCTGAACACATGAACTGCTGGTATACCACTGCCTTGATCAGTTAGTTACTTTGCATTATTGTGACTTCGGTGAATCTGAACTAATCCCTTTAAACACCAAAGTCTCACAATAACACAAATGAAAAGAACTGTTCAGGGCAGTGGTAGACCAGCAGCTCCTGTGTTCAGCATGTTAAATCATTGCTTTTCTCCATGGAGTCTGGCTATATTCTCAATATAGCATACACTTAAACTGACATTTTGTTGCTGACCTATCCACAGCAAAAGATTGCTTAGCTTCCATGTCAGACATCTACTGTATGTAATATACTGTCTATGGAAAGAACCCCATACAACCCCACTTAAGAAAACTGAACAATCCGTTTAAGTCACTGATAAGAATATGATCTACAACACCATAAAGATGCAGTTCACAAGCTCTAAAGAAGAATATCAATGGAAAAGTTATTCTTTTGTCATTTTATTGAGGGTAGTCCAGTAATAGTAAGTGTTTATGGTAATATATGCAATATGATAGTGTGTATAGTATGTAGGAAAAACAAACTAACTAACCAGCTTGTCAAATGAAGAGTAAAATAACATTTAAAAAGCCTACTGACAGTCACTGACTGAAAGAAAGTTGCATAAAAATATTGTGTTTTTATACAACATACCAAATATAATTTTTTTTTGTTTTGGTATAAAATGATGCAAAATATGTTAAGGATATTTTCATTTGATGGAATACTATATCCATAAAACACAGCACCCTGTGGTTGAATATTCATTACAAAGCATTATTTTAGAACAAGAAGACACTGTATGTGGTTATTTACTGTCACAGGTGTAGGAAAGTTATCTATTTAAATAAACTGTACATAAATCAAGAGTTAAAGAGGTAAATAAATATGCATTATATTCACTACATCACTGCTCCTTTAAGCACATTTTAAAGTTTATTTTGAAGGCCAGTTTTTTTTTTGTATCCTGTCTTTTTTTCATACAGCTTCTGGGGCCTGGGGCCCTTTAAACACCACAGCAGATGAATGAACACTAGACAGACAACAACACAGGTTTCCAATAAATGGCTACCTGGAAAAACTGAGATGGATTTCAGTGTGAAGCTGCTCCTACTACAAGGTTAGACTTCTCCCATAATGCAGTTCAGCACAACAACCCTGGCTTGTAATTCTCCATCATTAAAACTATGTCAGATGGGTGAAAACAGGTCATCTTAGGTAATTCAGTTAACTATTACCAATGATTCACTGTCAGTTATGGTCATTTTTTGACTTTGAGGAGGGTGTTATTATCATTATTATTATTATTCATCCATTCATTTTCATAACAGCTTATCCTCTTGAGGGTCGCGGGGGGGGGGCTGGAGCCTATTCCAGCTGACATTGGGCGAGAGACAGGGTACACCCTGGACGGGTCGCCAGACTATCGCAGGGCTACACATAGAGACAGACAACCATTCACACTCACATTCACACCTACGGACAATTTACAGTCATCAATTAATCTAATCCCCAACCTGCATGTCTTTGGTCTGTAAGAGGAAACTCCACACAGAAGGGCTCTCTCCTGGGATTGAACCAGGAACCCTCTTGCTGTGAGGCAACAGTGCTAACCACCACACCACTGTGCCATCCTATAATTATTATTAGTAGTAGTAGTAGTAGTAGTAGTAGTAGTAGTATTTTATAATTATCATCATCATCATCATCATCATCATCATCATTGGGGTCCGGGCAGCAACCTATTAAAAATTATAAAGTTCATCATTCTGTTTTTTTT
>NC_065507.1:39354839-39377261 GCF_006386435.1 Epinephelus moara | reverse complement strand
TGATCATGAAAAAAAAGGACAAAATTCTAGAGTCATGGTAGATGATGTGTGGCAGAGGTTGTGAGTTCAAGCCTCAGCTGATGCAAAAGGCAGATTGTGTTGCTAAATTCCTAAATGTCTTCCAATTCTTCTGCTTGTTGCTCAGAATTGCCTAAAAATGCCCGGACCCGACCCATCGCTGCGCAGCAGCTATAATTATTATTGTATTTATTGTTATTATTATCATTATTATCATTATTACCATTATTATACGCATTATATAGGGCTCCTTTTAATATAGATAAAAAATCAGGGACACTATCTCAGAACCACTCCAACCTGTGACATTAGAAATGACCATAGAGTTGAATCAGATCCTCTCTGACACAGCCAACAACAACATTCTAAGCTTCATTAAGGCAGCATTTATCACAGGGCCTTTAAACTGGACTGAAACATAGCAGTGGTGAACCTGATCTAGATGGTACAACAGTTGTTGGTATGATGAACAGCATTTTTCAAACCTGTCTGTAGTGTGGTGAGGACTGCAGATTGCAACCAGCTAAAACCTCTCCAGATTAGAATTCCTTCAGTGTTCATTGTTCAGGAGGTTTTCACTAGGAGCCGAATTATCTGTAGAGGTCTCCTCCTCTCCGAACAAACAGACCAGGTGATTCAACCATTAAAAACACTGAATAAAGCAGTTTGACATTACAAATCAGTCTTTCTCCATCACTGTTCGGCATGTCCAAGACAGGCCACTAGTCCAGTGCCTGCTCATGTATGCTCACCGTTTTTTCTCTGATAACTTAAGATCCAGACGTTCAGAAGGTTTTACAGGGAGCTAAGTTATCCACAGAGGTCTTTTCCTCTCCTAAAGAGACCTAGTGATTTAAACCAGTAAAAACACTGAATAAAGCAGTTTCATGTTAAAAATCAGTGTTTTTCTGTCACAGAGGGGCCTCTAACTATGGTGGCCAACGCGAAAACACCAATTTCCCTGTCTAGATCTAGTGTTTGGTTTGTCCACTCCGGGCTACTGTAGAAAAATGGTGGTGAAACATGGCACGAAAAAAAAAACAAAAAAAAAACTAAACTACGCACAAAAAGTAAGGAAATTTTTGTTTGGTAGATTATTTCTTTGTTGTAACAGTGCTTTTTGGCAATAAATCTTATACTGTTGGAAAGTCTGTTTATTTCCCTTTTAAATGGTGCCACATTTGTAAGGTACATGCATTTGTGGGATGAGCAGCAGAGCTGAGTATGTGGGTTGCACCCATGAAAAATGCCTGATTGGCACCTGTTGGTCAGTTGGTGTCTGCTCCAAGAATCGGCATGCCACATTTGACTGATCTGGATAGGGCCAGTGCGATAGGGCAACTTAAAGCTGGTGTTCCACAAATCCAAGTTGTGGCATTATTTGGAGTGAGCCTTAGTACCAGCTGCAAACTGAAAGCCAACGGGGGATGTCAGAGACAGGCCGCAAAATGGGCATCCCAAGAAGAAGACACCCAAGAAGACTATTTCCTCATCCTGTCAGCACTTAGGAACCGTAGACAGTCTTCTACAGATTTGCAGTCAAGGTTTGCAGGATGATATGGTTGACAGCTCTCTGCCCAGACAATCAGGAACAGACTGCACGCAGCCAATCTCCGGTCTCATAGGGCTGCCAGGAGGCCTGCCATGACTGCCCTTCACCGTCAGGCACATTTGCGCTGGTGTCGGCAACACATGCACTGGAACCTGAACATGTGGAGGAACGTTATGTTAAGCTATGAGTCCAGATTCTGCCTATGGCAGTTGGATTGTAGGGTCAAAGTGTGGAGAAGACGCGGCAACCGCTTTGCTGATTGCTGCACTGATAGAGTAACATCTTTTAGTGTAGGCAGTGTGATGGTATGGGGTGGCATCTCCCTCACTGGAAAAAACGAGGCTTGTCATAATTGGAGGGCAATCTCTGTACAGAGAGATATCAAGATGAAATTCTGCAACCAGTGGCAATCCCATATCTCCACAGTCTGGGACCAAACTTTGTCCTCCAAGATGACAAAGCTCGCCCCCACAGAGGGGGGTTTATTAGAGACTACCTCCAGAATTTGGGAATGGAGAGGATGGAATGGCCTGCCAGCAGTCCTGACCTCAAACACACTGAACACTTGTGGGATCAGCTTGGGTATGCTGTTCGTGCCAGAGTGACCAACACAACCATGTTGGCTGACTTGCGACAAATGCTAGTTGAAGAATAGAATGCCCTTCCACCTCAGTGTGTGACCAGGCTGGTGACCAGCATGAGGAGGAGGTGCCAGGCTGTTGTGGCTGTTTATGGTTCTGGTTTGTTAAATGAATACATTGTTAAATTGCCAATATGTCTTGTTTCTTCAGACTTCAATCATTCAATCCACCAAACACCACCAAACAAGAGTCAACAGCAAAAAAAGCTGTTTGGCATTGGCAGAGAGGATTTGGCAAATTTTTCATGGGTGCAACCCACATACTCAGCTCTGCTGCTCATCCCACAAATGCATGTTTCTTACAAATGTGGCACCATTTAAAAGGCAAATAAACAGGCTTTCCAGTGCAATAAGATTTATTGCATTGTTGCAACAAAGAAATAATTTACAAAACACAGATATCCTTATTTTTTGTGCTTAGTTTAGATTATCGACCGAATCATACACCAGAGAAAACATACTTAGTATATTCCATTCCTGCAATATATCACCCTGAATCCTTCGCACTGGACCTTTAGCGTATATCGCAAGGCATTGTCTCATGTATGCATCTTATGAAACTATGACAATTCACTCTGCTGCATGGGATTTAGATGTTTATTCTCTTAGCCTCTTAAGTAGTAGACAATTTGGAAGAATAATCCCAATACAATCAATAAGGACCAAATCATCACCGGATTAAGCTGATAAAAATGGTGCATACAGTATATCTATATGTTTTGGCAATGCCCAGCAGTATTCTTTTTATCCAGGAAGTTATTAGACTTTTATCCAGGTTTCTGCAGAGAACTATTCCCTGTTGTCAGTCTGAACTGCTCCTAAAAGACAGTTCCTCTCTTAAATCTGTCAATTTCAGTTTCTCTATGGGCTACACAATCCCTGTACATTTTTATGCTTCCAGGGAACACCTTACTTTTCAGGGATTGAACCGCTGATCTTCTGATTTGTGGATGACCTGCTCTACCTTCTGAGCCACAGCTGTCCCACATTTAAGACTTTTTTTGATGCCACTCGGCAGGGGTGGGTGATATAGCCCTAAAATAATATCACAATATTTCAGGGTATTTTTGCGATAATATTCTTGACGATATGACAAATATATTTAAAAATATATATGTTCTATTATTGATTTTAAAAAAAAACAGTAGTATTGTAACAAAATAAGTGATCTAGTTTTACAGTTTGCTTTCAAATATTCAGTAAAAACTACAGAAAAATGATCTCTCATTTCTTTAGTTTGTGAACATTAACTCAGAGTGAGATTCAGATTCTGTATACAATAATAATAGTTCAACAAAATAAAATCTACCACAAATTACACATTTGAACAGTTTCCAAATACAAAAAAATGTACCCTGGGATCTCTATATATCAATCAACAGCAAAATCCTAAATGATTGAGTTGTTGTTTTTTTTTCCACCTGGACCTTTATGCTCTGCCATTTCTCCTCTAATCATCACGCTGTAACCTGTGACAGGCTGTTGTGCTAAAATAATTATCGCACTGTCACATACGTTTTTTTGTGGAGCTGCAAGCAATACGTGGGTTTACATTACCAAAGGTTTAATAACTTGACGACATCGAGAGGAGAGAGAGGAGAAGGAGAGACACTGTGCTGCTGCCGGAGGAGCCGCTGAATGAGTTCACTCTGCAGGGAGGGTAACTTGTGGTAACTCACTTTAAGAGTCTGAAAGGTCCGGTGCTGTTCAAAAAACATGCTCAGGCAAAATTACGCCCCAGTGTATTCCACACTACTGGAGCTGCTCCTTTTTTTGGAACCACCGCAGAGTCGCTAATAATTTCACTTTCAGCCATGTTTGTTGTTGCTGTGGGTAACAATATGACATCAGTATTACAAGTCGAAATCATGAATATCATGATAAGTCCAATTTGCATTGAATTTATACTTTCCCATGTTGTCCAAAGCACAGTGACAGTCAGCCAGCACACAGAGATTCAAGACATTTTAATACCAGTTAAGGCCTTGTTTTTGAAAAAATAAATTCAATGCATTTTAAGACTTTTTCGAGCATCCGTGTTAACACTGTTCTTAGATACAGGAGAAAATTTCCAGCACATTTTACTTATTCTCTAATTTTCCATGTGTTTTGACTAGAAAATTAGTTATCTGCTTTTCCAGGACACGAAGGAGCCCTGGTAGCCCCTGTTGTACAACTTCATCTGCAGCAGGAGCACTTATTTTGCACCAGTGATCTATCATTTATAATCATTAACTGCTCTTATCAGATGTCCACTGACCAACAAAGCAATGTGACCAAGACTTCCCATAAATCCCTTCACCAATGAATGTGGGAAATTAAAGGACCATAAACACTTCCAATAACTTTTATTTTTTTCCCCTAATAGACCTGTACAATCAACAAATCAAACTTAACATGAGCCTAGCAAAACTGATCTGTACATGTCAAATGCTTTTGGGCACAAGAGCTTCACACCCATTTAAATAATCAAATGATGACTTGTCTAGCTATGCAAACACTGAAAAATCAGTCCCACAGCTTGAGAACATTGAGTGACTGAAACAGAGGCAGGATGAACCAGAACAAACCAAACCAAAAAAAAAAAAAAAAAATGTTCCCTTTATATCTCTTTCTCTCCAGTGTTATAGAAAAGTACAGTCAAATATCTTATTTACAGAGAAATGAACAAAACTAGTTTGATCAAACAGATGCTTGAAGGTGTGGTCAGGGGCTTCTGGTTTGTTGTCTTAGAGCAGGGGGGAATATAATTATCTGGATTTAAAAAAGGAAGGACAGACAGTTCATGTGAAACACAGAGGAATAATGCACACAAGCCAGCAACAGACAATATGGCTACTGCTCCAATTCCAGCACCAACTTGAGGACACCTTCTTCAAGAATTTCTACATCTCACATGTAATTATTTGTCAAAATGCCTAATTTCCTATACATCTCATTTTTCTCTGTCAAGCACAATCATGCCCATTTCTTCCATCAGCTGCCCTCAGGCAAACCATTCCTGAGATACATTATTAAAATGAAGTATTACTGAGGAGTTGTAGTGTTCTTTACATGTTGACAACAGTTATGCAGTTAGCTTTCCTACTTCTTAGTTGTGTCAAATGTAACACTTTAAGGGATAGTTGGGATGTTTTAAAGCGGGGTTGTATGAGGTACTTATCCATAGTCAGTGTATCAAATACAGTTGATGGCGGTTGGCACGGCCCCAGTTGGGAGAAGCAGACTGGAGTCTGACACGGAAGCTAAGTAATGCAAAACAAAGCCATCTGGATGGCAACAAAACAGATTTTTGCCATCTAAAAAATTCAATACAAGTTTAAGTGTACGCTATATTTTGAGTATTTTCAGCACTTTACCGTTAACAGTTAACAGCTAACAGCTTCAGTTCCCCATCTATGCTCTTGTCAAAGCCACCACACTACATTGACAAAAGCAGTAATTTTAGCAAGCTGAACACAGGAGGTGCTGGTATACCACTGCCATGACCTATTAATTAGTTAATTTGTGTTATTGTGTGACTCTGATGAATCCCCACTCACCCTTTTCGACGCCAAAGTCACACATTAAAACACACAAAAAACTGTTTGAGGCAGTGGTAGACCAGCAGCTCCTGTGTTCAGCAATACTAAATCAGTTTTTCTCAATGGAGTCTGGCTTTGAAAGGAGCAATATAATGGCTTTGTTTCCCCATTGGAAAACACTGTCTGATGTTAAAGTAAAGCAGTGAAAATACTCCCATCATAGAGTACACTTAAACTGATACTGATTATTTTAAAGGTGGGACTGTTTTTTTTTAGATTGTTAAAATATTTTTTGTTGCCGACCCCTCCACAGCAGTACATTGCTTAGCCTCCATGTAAGACTCCAGCCTGTTTATCCAAACTGGAAAAACTTGCCAACTGACATCTACTGCATGTAATACACTGTCTATGGATAAGTACCTCATACAATCCCACTTCAAAAACGAACTATCCCTTTAAAGCCAGACCATTTCCCCATTCTGTCAGTTTAAAAATAAAGCTGCCTTATTGCTAGAATAACAGTGATTTCATTTCCATTGAAAAGACACTGAATTTAAAAATATTAAACACATGTTATTTAGATTACAGTCATAGTGGAAATGAATGCCTTACAGGGTTCATTCAGCCCCCTCAGGCTGAATCAAACACTGAAGTGCAAACACAGGAAGGTCCGATTCCATATCACTGGATAAACATTGTGATTCAGTGTCTGAAAAAATAAATCTATACCACAGTGACAAGACACATTCAGATGAAGATTTAACTGAAGAGAAACACGTAGTCAGCGGGACCTTATTCTCCAAATGTAGTTTTACTAATCCAAAGGGTGGTTTCAGAAAATATTAGCAGGGTTACTAGAGTAAATCGGCCTATTTTTTAGTTTAACAAAATAGGTTTAATAATTTCTAAGTTATCACAGAAACTCCAAAGTTCCTATACCAGTTCTCTCTTCACGTCTGTTTTCTTCACTGTGGATGGAGGTGATCTGTGCTTCACGTTTGTGTTCTTAAACCACGTTTCAATTAATCTGACCACGTTAGTCATGATTTGGGTTTAGGAACATTCACTCCTGGTTTGTTAAGATTACTGAAGCTAGGCCTTTTACAACAAACCCTTCTCTTATGATCCTTCTCTATGAAATCCCCCTCAGGCTACTGTGATGTTAGCCTGCTAAAATGATCTTGTCTCATCCAGCAGACTCTGTGTGTCAAACACACTTAAAGAAGTGATCTTATTAAAGGCCGGATTACATTATCTTGAGTGACACTGTGCTCTTTTTTTTTTTTTGGAACAAAGACATCCAGCCTTTGTGAGAATGTGTAATTACACTAACATGTTGATGATTCTCAGTAAGAAAAAAGTTCCCATCAGGGGCCTGTATCACACAGTGAGATTAGTGGCTTGCTTCAGGTTTTCCGGGATCACAAAGCTGGCTCACTTTTAACCTAGGGATATTACCATGGTAACATATGCTGCACTGCTGTCAACCTCCTTTGCTGACTGAAGATCTTTGGAAAGTATAAGTCATCATCCTGACATCAAAACTAGAATAACTGCCTTATGTTTGTATGCCTCCACGAACCCATCGAGTTTCTCTTAGTTTACATCCATGTCTGTGAAAAATGGATCTTCACACACATCTTCTCTCCCCCCGACAGAAAAGCTATACAATCACGCCAGTTTCAAGATTTTGTGTCACCAATTTAGTATCTGACCAAATCATAATAAGTAAATGTATTCTTGAGTTTAGGCCATAAACATGTTTTTTGAGGACACACTGATCTTGACCTTTGACCAAATCAGTTCATTGAGTCCACGTGAACGCTTGTGTCAAATTTGAGGAAATTCCCCCAAGGTGTTCTTTAGATAACTGCATTCACGAGAATGACAGATGCAAGGTCACAATGACCTTTGACCACCAAAATCTATTCAGTTCATCATCAAGTCCAAGTGGACATTTTTGCCAAAATTACAAAAAATAAATAAATAATAATTCCTAATGGTGTTCTTGAGATATCACGTTCACTAAAATAGGACATACAGACGACCTGAAAACATAATGCCTTCAGCCATGGCTGTCGCTGCTGCGGAGGCATAACATGGTTACAGTGAAGTGACAACTGATGAGTAGAATCACTTTGTTGCATCCATTCTAGGTTTAAAACAGAGTTTTTGAAAGCTCATCGGGTGTAGACTTCTTTTTCCCTCTCTGCCCAGGCAGCAGAACAGTCTTATTATTTTTAAGGTTTCATGTAAATCACACTTATGAATTTTGTTCATCTTTAGGAGAAAGCACAAGCATTTACTCTGTACTACATTAAAAGCCACACACACAAAAAGACGTACCTATACGTATTTGTAGCCTCGACTTAATGTCATATTTGAATTCAAGTTGTCGTCATAATTACACATTTCTTTTGCTGCCTCAATAACCAAATCTCCCCACTGATATCATCGTTTCATCTCATGTCATATCAAGTATTCCATACTCATGGCTCTGATGATGTTTGTAATAAAGAAGTCAACACAGTTAACTGATCACCAGCTTTGTGAAATCAGCTTTCAGGATCACCACTGTCAGGCTCAGTGAATCCAGGCTTAAGTTGAACTTGCTTGCTGATACAGGTCCCTGAAACCCCGAGTTATATCGACATTTCTCAGGTTTGAGAACCTGTTGCTATGACAACTCATCCACATCAACTTTAAGATAGCTTTGACAAAGTGGCACATCCCGCAGTGTGTCGAATCACCTTATCCACATTTAAAGAACAAGGCCCTGCTGACAGGTTAACAGAGACCACTGAGGCTTTCAGCACAGTGAAGAGCACAGAACATCTGCGCTTCTGGGCTGCTTTACCATACATACTAATGACACACTGGATTCAAATCAACAGTTAATATCAGGTTGACACTGAAGAGCAGCTCTACAAATTAAATATTGTGTAGTGTTTCTTTCCCATCTCAGTGAGAGTTTGGTGGTTCCCTCATTGTGGGACAACAGCGGCACTCTGCCTTCATAGTGAAACTCACAAATTACAGTGAAAATCCTCATTTCTTTGGAATTACTTAAACAGAGGACACCCATGAGACATTCAGTTATTTGACCAACATTAAATATTGGTAATGGTAAATCACTAGCAGCTTAATTTCCCTTCAGATTTACATGTTTAACCAGTTTCCATATACCAGCTTTTTAAAAAAAATGTTATCTTGAGAGCAAAAGAAATATATTGTGCTCAAATTATTGAAAAAACAAAAAGAAAAAAATAATCAGCTTTTGGGACTTTGGGGGCACTAAATATAGGCATTTTGGGATGCTATCACAAAATTGGAGTGGATCTTTACAGTTATGTCAGTCTTTAAAAAGAGATCAGATGTAATTTGAGGATTACAAACGGTCCCTATGTGATGATCTGCACTGTCAGTCTTATGTTGCCTCACTGACAGAAAAATGCATCTTGGAAATATGAAAGGAATCTTGCCCAACTTAGAGTTCCAATTTGAAAAGTTGTTCAACTGCATTCTGTCTGGTAGGTTGAAATTCCTCTGTACTCAGTGCAAGTTGGTGGAGAAAGGTAGAGCAAAAGCAACCCGCTCGCTCCTCTGTTCTTGTTGGAGGTGCAGCAGCAGCTCTGGACGGAGACCCCAGAGAAGTCCGTGTCTCTTGAGACCGCAGTGCCGGGCAGACCAGCTGGGTGCTCAGTACTCCACCAGGGACCAGCCTCTGCTCTCTGCCACGTTAGCACCCGTCAGTCTCCGTAACCCTCTGCCACCTACATTCTATCCATGCAAAAATCTGCTGAATTAACTCTGAAAGTAGTGACCTACAGACGACTATCGCTGAGGTGTCAATGAAACTCTGACTGTTGAAATGTCTCCAGTCTGATGGAGGTGTTTGTCCTTCCACACAGCATGATGATCCAGTCAGTGAGCAAAGGCCCAGAGCAAAAATTAAGGTAGGATGGGGAAGGAAAAATATTGGTTCGACCTTTATTTAATTACAATATAGATTTTAAAAAATTATTATTTTTTTTACAAGTACCTCTCTCTTTCCTTCTGCAAGTTATTTTTGTGTACAAGACCAAGAGGGGGGAGGTTGTCTTATTTCGAAGCAGTGCTGTTCTTGTAGATTATGCCTGCAAACAATTTTTAATTTCTTTTCAAAGGAATGGGGGGACAGAGGACAAAAAAAAAGAAATGAAAGGAAAAACAATCTTCTTAGATCCAGTGGTGTGTCTGGTGGGGCCGGGAGCCCAGCATGACCTGGGTCCCAAACTGCTGATCGCAAGAGATTAAGGGGAGGAGGGGGGCAGAGCATGTTAGGAGTTCAAAATCCATCCACCCAAACACAGAGGGCCCTCTCTGCCAGCGNGGGGGGGGTGATCAGAGCATGTTAGGAGTTCAAAATCCATCCACCCAAACACAGAGGGCCCTCTCTGCCAGCGTACGGTTAACAGAAATCACCTGAAACAAGAAGAGAAACATTCGGGTCATTTACATGATGGATAAATCAATAAAAGGGGAACTCTGGTATTTTTCAACCATTTTCTCGTGTTTTTGTGCCAAAGTGATTCATGGTGGGAAAATCATTTTTCTAATTGGTCCAGTATTGAGAGAGAGGGCTGCAGTTGGTAGCCATGAAAAAAGCTACAATGTAGCCAGTCAGGGCAGGTACACACTGTTAATTTACCATTCAAAGTGTTTGTTTTTGTCACTGACAGGCTCAGATTGTTATTCTGTGTCAGACATTATAGAAAGAACACTGCAGAGAAATCAAACTTTTTTCTGTACCTTTCACTTGTCACATTCTGTTTTGTGTCCCAGCCTTGCTAAAGGAGAAGTCCCATTATAATCCTGCAGACTTCTTCAATGTCATTGCTGAATATTTAGCTGATTTCGACAATGTGATAATATTTTAGATAACACTGAGCTACACTTTCTTCTTCAACAAAGCAAGCTCTATCCTCCACTGCTCCCACTAACTTTTTCACCATTTTCATCCTGCAATAAGTCATTTCTCAAGAGATTTCAGAACGAAAGACGAAGACTTCTCCTTTAGCGGGACTGGAACACACAACAGACTGGAATGAGTGACTGGTACAGAAAAATGTTTCATAAAGATGCAGACACACCAAACCGACATCAAAGAACTAGCGGCAACAAAGCCAACTGTTGCGTCATCTACGTCGCCTCACGTCGCCTCATGTCGCCCTGTGTCAGTTGCATTTGAACACACTACACGGTAGGGGTGACCCCGAATAGTCAATGATTCTTTGATTCGATTCGGAGAAGTCTGATTCGGCTGCCAGTCTCGCCGT
This sequence comes from Epinephelus moara, assembly GCF_006386435.1. NCBI lineage: Eukaryota > Metazoa > Chordata > Actinopteri > Perciformes > Serranidae > Epinephelus > Epinephelus moara. The sequence goes on along the minus strand of NC_065507.1, from coordinate 39,366,209 downwards.
CAAAATCGTCGCAAAATGTGGTTATGAAACAAGACCATACCATTCTGACTATATGGGGGTGCTCACTGCTGCTGAACATCTTGATTTGACATTGAATGTATTTGTTTTCTAGTAATTCATGATATATAGCCTATTTTGATACAAACATCAGCCTAATTTCTGTTAATAAAAAATTGAAAATGATGTGTGCGTTTAATCAGTAGGCATAATCATTACTAAGCATGAATAAATCACCCAGTTGCTCGATCCAAATAAGCTGAGGTGAGTGAGTGCACTGCAGGACCATCAGAGCAGCATCGAGGCCTACGGTGATTTACAGTGGCGGAGTGCATAAACAAACACTTTGGAGGAGGTATGTGCTCTCAAATCAAACTTTTTTGAAGGATTATTCGTTTATCTGAAGCATCTTGAAACAAATTTCACCACTGATTGTTTTCTTGATAGACTCTGATTTTTTATGTATTTATTATCACTAGTGTGTCTGACCAGACAGTTACCCTGTAAGTCCAGCCAAAAAAAAAAATCAATACTGAGGGAGGAGATGAGATATTACCTGCACTACAACAACTCGTATGACTAATTCCATCAGGACAACAGCACAGTCATGTGATACTCTCCAATCTCTTACACTTTAAAAAAAAGAAAAAAAAAAAGAAACACTGTTCTTATTGATTTATGTCAGTTGCCTCTACTTGTGTTTGTTTTCACATTAAACACATACCAGGAAAGGAAGACATTATGTCCACTGATGCATTTGAAGGCTTTCAATGTGAAATGTCAAACATCTTTCTGTGAGACATCACAGAGACATCTGTGAGATGTCAATCATCTACGCAGGCAGTGTTGAGTGTCATTCAGTACGTTTACATGACATTAGAGAAATTCAATTTACTGTGTTAATCCAACTACAACCGGACTTTTAAAATACTTGTAAACATGTTAGTCCGACTGACATTGTACTAAATCAAACTTTTAAAGTCAGACTAAGACACCCAAGTAATACGATTGGGAGTCAAATAACTCCTATATGTACACAGTCAATCAAACTGGCCTGTGCAGCATGCGCCAAGTTTCCGCCGCGGGCGTTGACCTGGAAGTCAAATAGCATTAAATGGGATAATGTGCGTCTCATCTGTATAAAACAGTAAAGCGTACCCCATGGATGAAATGTACAGAGCTGTGAAGGTGTCCACCATGGTACCAGTTTCCCGCTAGTTGACCGCAGATAACTTGTTTGTCAATTGTTTGGTCTGTGACATGACAGCTCAATCGGAAAAAGGCCCAATACTAAAAAGCTGAAAGGGTGCATATCGACACCTATTGTAGCGGAGTCAAACAAACTTTGGTCAATAAATTGATTCCCCTTACCTCTTTGTACACTGGGACAAGGACAGTAGTCCAATTAAATAGCCTAGCCAAGCCATTCCAGCTTCTCAGGCAAAGCTGTAATCAGCTAAACACGATTGTATTAAATGTTTGCCAGAAAGTTGAAATGTGTCAGAAAGTGGTCATTTTAAAGCTATTCAACGTGGCTACTGACAACCTCAACCCTACAAAACTAACAAGTGTACATCACATACATTACAGAGCATTGTACTATGAAGGTCATTTGCAAACCGGTTCTATCTAAAGCGCAGTTCAGACTAAAGATTCACGACGAGACAAGTTGAAACGGGCAACTACTTGCAATGCGCTGTTCAGCAGCATTCTAAAAAAATTGCCGGTTCACACCAATGCAACTAGATGAGACGGTCATTTCTACACAACAACTCTCTGTACTTTTGTTCTGATTTCCAGCTTTTCAGGCTTATTTTGTGACTGAATATAATTTGTAGCTTCTTAAAGTATGAATCAGGATAGTGATAGTGAGATACTGGCTACAGCTGCATTTGTAGCAGTAATGAAAACGAAAACGAGCATCAGATGGACTGTATTCATAATAAATACAACACAATAATGTAAATAACCAGTGCAAAATAATCAGTCAATGAAAATGTGTGTGTGTGTGTGTGTGTGTGTGTACACACGTACCTCTTCTCCAACCATATTCCACAGGTGGACCAGCGGCAGGCCTGTGTTGTTATCGTAGTTTGAGACCTTTACACAGAGGGACAGGCAAATGGACAGTTAATTGCAGTTGAGTGACACTCTGGAGTTTAGCTTAGTAAGAGAGGTGATCTGACCTGTGCGAGCAGTGCCACTCCCCTGGTCATCTCCTCCAACGCTGATGTGGCTTCTGGTGAAAAGCGATCCTCTCCTGATAAGACATTTTAAACATCACGTCACAACAACATAAGAGGAACAACAGTTTCAGTCACGCAATATCTGTAGCTTTCACACAGCTTTTAAGCCCAAATTTGAAGCAAAAACTAAACTAAGGCATTTCATATGAAACTGCCATTAAAAAAAACTAACACCAAACTTGATAATGCAATTTCTTGTGAATGCTCCATGCTGAATAGCCGACGCTACACTGCAGTGCTGGCTTGAAACGTTGAATAATACCATGCATCTATGGAATATTTGAAGGTTTTCTGAAAATCTAATGCTACACTACAGTGCTGGCTTTAATGTGTATGAATGTCATGAAACAGTTGAATAATAGCAATACTGTGGAATATTTCAGGGTTCTTGAAAAGCTTACGCTATCAAATTAGTATGAATGTCATTCATAAGTTGAATAATACCCATGGAATAAAAGATTAACTTCATAGAGATTAAGATGAGGCTCACATTCTATGTTTACGATTTCCAATAAAAACTGCCCAGTGACTGCTGGGTCAGACAGTTAATCTTATGGAGATTTAGATGAAGTACTCTTCTCAAACTGCTGGCATTTAAGCAGTATATAATATAGTATATAATATAGCAGTGTGAAATTCTGTATGTAATGTCTGTAGTGTCAAAAATGCGAGCATGATCACAGGGAAGAAAACTGGCACAATCTACTGTCCTCCAGAGATTTCAGGTCTCATTTAACATGGAGTTCAATGCATGAGTTAGTGGAGTTTCTCACTTTCAGGCTCACTGTGCCAAATGTGTAAGTCTGATTGCTTCCAAAGTAGTGCTACACGATTAATCTAATCACAATCGCGATGTCAGGCTGTGCAATTGCATAACCACATAAAAGGCTGCGATTTGCGATTTAATGTAAATAAATGTTAATGTGTGTGCCTGTGAACGTGGCTGCCTCTCCTGTAGTGTGTGGAGTTTGTTGACATCACGCCCACAAGCTATCCTGGTGCGTGCAACTGGCGTGCAGCAGTGAGCAACACAGATGCTGAAGAAGAGCATGAGTTGAGCACGACCATGAACAGCCTGAGTTGGTGGCGAAAAAACGTCTGCTACATGGCGATACTTTGGATTCAGGCACGGCCACGTTGAACAGAAAGACGTGCTGTGTAAGTGTAAAAGTTAAAGTCGCCAAGTCCCGCTGCGACACGACCAATCTATATCAGCACTTGAGACAGCACAGAGAAAAGTAGGAAGAGTGCATGCGAGAGAAAGCCGAGCCGTGTAACGTTAAAGACAAAGAGACAACTGAAAGCCGCCAGAGCCTCATAAAACAACATCCACAGTTATGCAAACATTTGTAAGTGTCACGGGGAAATCACGGACTCCATAACAAACTATATAATAACAAATGACAAATTGAGCAATTTTGCTCGGGTTCGGCCCACTTGACATGCAGCTGTGTTGTGCTATGGCGTGCTGGAATTTGTCATTTACGTGACAACGCCTGAATGCAACACAGGCTCACTCCGCTGTGTGTACAGTGCCGTGCTGCGCTGCTGTGTGAGCAGCGTATTTGACTGTGCTCAGTCTGTTGATGGTTATTAACACACTGTACATTACAATAACTGTCAGGTCAGTGCCCCCCTAATATAATGTAGGGGAAACACTGAATCAAGCAAGAAGACTCATGATACCATTTATGTATTATATTGTAATTGCAATCGCGATATTGTCCACCATAATCGCAACCGCACATTTTATAAAATCATGCAGCACTATTGCAAAGTAACATTAATTCAAAGAGCACAATTTTTACTCAATTTTTTACCAAAATGATGTATACAGAGTAAAAACTGTAGGTGTGACAGCGAGTTAAAGAGAAATGCTTAAGAAGCTCTCTGCACTGACAGTTGATTCCCTGTGCTGTGAACATTCCGTCCCATAGAAACTCATAAAATCTGAGAAGGGCATTTTTACCATGCCACATACAAGTCTGAATATTTCAAAAAGTTTGAATGATATTTTAAACTTGAATAAATGTAAGAATGTACGAAAGATGGAGAACATTTTAAAGTTTGAATGAAATTTCTACGTGAATGTATGAATGAAAAGGCTTTGTCAATGCATGAAAAAGCAGGAATTTATGTGAAGTTTGAAGATTGGTTGCAATCATTTGAATGGGGAAAAAAATGCTTGAAAAAAATTGAATATTTTGAAAAGTATGTATGAAAAATCTGAACAGAAGCACACATGCCTAATTGAGCTCAATATTTTGATGTTTGACTTAAGTTTCTATGTTGAAAAATGTGGAAAGGAGTTAGATGACAAAAAATGTGGTGGAATAATATTAAAGATATAGAACAACATAGCTTTTGCGTTCACACCCAATTAGCTGAATTCACATTAAAACCCAAAGTTTTCAATGGACTGAAATACAAGCACTGTTGTTGTCAAACTGGTGTTGCAGCTGCAAGTGTTTAAATCATGTGTAAACAAAAACAATGCTGACCTGGAAGTGGGGCAATGTTGTCGAGCAGTACTTCAGCACCTTGAAATGGTAGCGTTACAAAATCAGACCTGAAAAATACAATGAAGCAATTTGTTAAAGACCATTTATAGAAATATGACTCATGCAATATGGAAATCAGGGTAGAGTAGGAACAACATGGTTAGATATTTGTAAGTCTGTGATAAAAATTAGCATCCATGTGTACTGGAGCTGTACTAGGAGAGGATAGAGGCACGGGAGTTAAAAAGCACCTGGAAAAAGTTGGTGTTTTTCAGATTTCAAAGGGTGTAGCTTCCAGTTTCTGTAGGACTCCCAGTGCAATAATGAGTTGAATACAAAAAATCAGGAGGAAACCAGGAGGTTGTGGTATAGACTTAGTAGAAACCAAAAAACCCAGGGTGTCAATCTTATCTCTTTAAAGTGATATTCTCTTTTTATTAACTGAGTTTTTGCATCTGTTGAGAATTCTGTTTGTACTGTTAGAAATCATTGTAATATATGTGCCTTAACACTTATATTACAATATTTTCATTCATGGAAAATTAAAATGAGAAATGCACTTCTATGATTATATATACAGAAGAGCTGTTTACCCAGAAAGGTATTGGAAGGAAACTCTATTTGGAGGAGCACTTCCATTATGCTTGTTAGTAAGTGCTGATGTATTGTTATGTCTCATTAATGCTCAATATTAGATATGGAGACGGACGAAGCCTTCTGTCCATACTCTGTGTTCATTATGGCCATAACTGTGCATGCTTCTTTAAAGCTTATGGATACAGACACAATGGAGCAGTAACACTAGAGATCACAGAGGCAGTCTAACTTAGTTCAAAAGAGATTTTAAAAAAGGCCAAACAGAACAAAACAATAACAGGCTCGTTCAAGATGAGGCAAGCCTGCGCAGATTCGATCACCGACACAATGCATGCCGGTTAGATTTGTTTCTGACTTCATCCCGGCTTGCTCCGACATCTTGCAAAAGCGGGCAGGGATATTCTCACAAGATTGAGGCAGCTGCAGTTTTTAGAGCCAAGTGCTGCAGCTGCTCTCCACCAACTGTAAGACCAAGGGCATGATGGGAAACGGCTGGCTCTTACCTGATCTAACAGCTGATTGGTTTAGGTGTTGACTCAACAAGATGTTTTTTTAAAATAAACTTTTCATTTTTGTTGAATTTCAGAGATTCAGATGTTATTTGTCTGATTTGAAGGTTTTAACAGAGTGCATGTTGTGTGACTGACGGTGAAGTTTAGTAGTCAGAGACTAAATACATTCAACATAAACTATACATAGTCAAATGTATATTAACATTGGACTGTTTTAATTATTGAAGTATTTGGCAACACAAAGACTTGTGGTCAGTGGGATGTGAGGATTCTTAAAATATGTGTGCAGATGTGAAGCCCTGACTATATCTGACTGATCTGTAATGAAAGCTGTTGTCTTGTATTTCTTTCCTCCGTGTTTGTTGATGTTTTCAATGTATTTATGTAGTTGAGGGGACAGGTCTGCTCTGCAGCAGCAAACTGATGCTGCTGATTTACATGACATTTCATGTAAAATGGAGAGTTTTTAATAAACTACTCCGTCATAATTAAAACAATTGGAGACTCCGAACAAAATGATATACGAGTCTGGTAACATTTTTAATAAATCGGCATCAGATCTAACAGGATGTGGGTGTTTCTGCGACTTCCTGTACACAATGAAGGCTGCTGGGAACTGTTGGGAAACTGTCCAACTTCACTGCGACTTTTTGTCACCGCCTCCTGCTGCAGCCGCCTGATCTCTTCCACTTTCCAGGCGAGGGGCAGTTCATCTCAAATGAACCTAATACAGTGAAAAGAATTTTCCATACATATGTTGCGATGTATTAAATGCCCTCACAGACCACTGCCATCGTAAAAGGTACATTATTATGACCTCCTCCACTGTTCTTCAGCTCAATGAGAGAAAACTGAAGTTATTTTATTTGGACCACAGCACTTGACTGCTGGAGGGGTCGTGGGAATTTGTGCTTTGTGGACTTGGGGAGGGTTTATGGCCGCGTCCCTCAGGGGGTCTTGTGGGGGGGTACTGCGGGAGTGCGGGGCACCGGGCTCCCTGCTACGAGCCATCCAGTCCCTGTATGAGAACTGTGTCCACATACTCGAAGTAAAGTTAAACACATTCTCGGTGGGTGTTGGCCTCCGCCAGGGTTGACCCTTTTCACCGATCCTGTTTGTTACTTTCATAGACAGGATCTCAAGGAGCAGCCGGAGGGAGGAAGGGGTCCGGGTTGGCAACCTCAGAATTGCATCTCTGCTTTTCGCAGATGATGTGGTTCTGTTTGCTTCATCACACTGTGACCTCCAGCATGCACTATGGCAGTTTGCAGCCGAGTGTGAAGCGGTCAAGATGAGAGTCAGCAGCTCTCAAATCTGAGGCCATGGTTCTCTGCCGGAAACCAGTGGATTGCCCTCTCCAGGTTGGGAGAGGGTTACTGCCTCAAGCGAGGGAGTTTAAGTTTCTTGGGGTCTTGTTCAAGAGTGAGGGTAGAATGGAGTGTGTAATGGATTGGTGGTTTGGTGCAGCTTCTGCAGTGATGCAGGCTCTGCTGGTTGGTCGTGGTGAAGAGGGAGCTGAGCTGGAAGGCGAAGCTTTCGATTAACTGGTCCCAACCCTTAACTATGGTCATGAGCTCTGGGTAGTGACCGAAAGAACGAGATCACAGATACAAGCAACTGAAATACGTTTCCTCTGTGGGGTGGCTGGGCTCAGCCTTAGAGATAGGGTGAGGGGCTCAGACATCCAGAGGGCACTCTGAGTAGAGCTGCTGCTCCTTCGCATCGGAAGGGGTCAGTTGAGGTGGTTCGGGCATCTAATCAAGATACCTTCTGGGCGCTTCCCACTGGAAGAAGGCCCCGGGGCAGACCCAGAACATGCAGGAGGGATTACATATCTCATCTGGCCTGGGAATGTCTTAAAGTCCCCCAGGAGGAGCTGGAAAGCGTTGCTGGGGTAGCTTTTCTTGGTCTGCTGCCCCCGTGACTAGGGATGAGTCATAAACAGTTATGAAAAATTAGAACACGAACAACTTATTTTTTTTTTTTTTTTTTTAGGCGGTAGGGGGCTGATACTAATTGTTGACTAACTGTGATAGACTGTGAATAGGACAAGAAATGGTGTGAGACCGGGTTTGGCAACAAGTCAGTAGCCTACGTGCTCCGTTCTATTAAAATGGCGCGTTCGTTAAGGGGGTCGTTCGCCAGTGGGCTACAATGAGTACCGGGCCATCAAATCACAACATCCGCGGTGAGAGGACACGGAATTGTTTGCGCTTTTACGCACGGGTCGGTGGTGAAGTGGCGCACATGACTCGTGCTACGGATGGACGAGCCACATATCTCGGTGCCGCTTAAAAACAGGTACATACACACATACACACATACATCTTGCTACATCTTTCCCACATCAAATATCCATGATCGCCTAGACCCGCGTGCGTAAAAGCGTACACAATTCTGTGTCCTCTCACCGCGGATGCTGTGATTTGATGGCCCGGTACTCATTGTAGCCCACTCTTATAAGACCCAATAATAATAATAATAATAATAATAATAATAATAATAATAATAAGTTACTGTGGACCTATATGCCATGCTTTTTAATGAAATTACCAGAGGAGTTCGCTTTAAAAATCAGCCTGAATTACTTGCCGCGTGTGTCCCCGGTGAAAATCGCTGACATGTATGGGAAATACGGCTTCTACAGGCTCGCCATAGCTTACTGTCAGAACTCAGGGACCAGAATTTGGGATGGCGGACAGTTGGAATGGCGATATTTCAGAGTGGCGGCCTGTAACCGTTGGTTAAATGGCCCGTTCAGCTGGTATTCGGATAACTGGGGCTTTACTGGTATAATGCAATAGCACCACCCAGCGGACACGAAAAAAATTACCCACTCTAAATGTTAAGAGATTTTTGTACACAAACTCACCCCTACTCGTGACCCGACCCAAATAAGTGGATGAAAATGGAATGGAATGGAACTTGACTAGCATTATTCCTCCTCATCTTGGCCCATTGGCCCCTCTGTTAAATCACATGTTGAAAATCTTGGAGCCATATTTGATTCTGAATTGAAGTTTGTCAAACAAATCAGACAAGTTGGAAAATGAGGTCTCATGAAGCTGCACACCATCTCCAAACTCAGATCAATTTTCTGTACTTCTGACTTGGAGAAAGTCATCTATGCTTTCATATCTTCCCGCCTCAATTAATGCAACTCGTTATATTTTGGTATTACTCAGGTCTTGTTTATCCTGTCTTCAACTAGTCCAAAATGCAGCAAGAGTTTTAACAATGTCAAAAAGAGGGAGCCCCTTACCTCCACTCTTGCCTCCTTACTAGGGCCTAGAGATATGGACAAAAATTCATATCCCGGTATTTTCAGGCTGAATGGCGATGCACAATATATATCACGGTATTTTCTACTAAGTGGGCTACATGTGTTCAGTTGCAAGCTGATCCACGGCTGAAGTCCCCTGTTATTTTTGTTGCATGCGTTTTTTCCACAGCAGGGCTATGCTTTTACTCTTCCTCCCTGGCGTATTATCAGACTTGTCTTAATTGAAAAAAATGCTGCTAACAAAGTTCGGCTAATTAGGTGATAAACATATTTCAATTCCTATAGAGTCTTAAAAATAAAAGTTAAGTTATTTTGTTATTTTAAAATTTTTATTGTGAAGCAGCAAAATGAGTTTTCAAGCTGCAACTTAACACAACTTCTAATACAGCTAATAGCGAACATGAAACAGTAAAACAAAGTAGATATCTAAAGTTAAAACAGGACGCAGGAGAGAGTGTTAATGTGTGTTAATGGAGAAACTGATTGAGTAAGTGGGGCGGAGCTGTCTGGAGAGCATGAATGAGCAGAGATGAACTGATTGTGATAAGTTATCATTACTGTTATTATTCTAATGCTATTGTCACTCTATTTTTTGTGTTTCTCTCCTCCCTTTTGTTTTTCTCTATGAGCTGTAAGAGCATTTGGATCAATTCTGTTTGTGTTTAAAGCGTTGTATAAACAAAGTTGACTTGACCGTTGCCTCGTATGTTGTTGTGTGAAAATTTTGACTCTGCCCTCTACTGCCATCTATTGGCTGCATCTCTGCCATCATTAAGGATGCATGGAAGTATGAGGGTAGTTTCAAACAGACATATCTATTTTCGTACATACAGGGAGTAAATGAGCCCGGAGTTGCACTGTTCTTGTAGATGATACAGTTTCAGTACAGTGAGACCTCTGACACTCACCTTATTTGCCGTAGTGAGTCGATCTTAACTCTGTCATAGCCTCCATAATCCACATATCTGATCTCCACTTCATTGGTTTCCTTGTAGAAGGTGATGACCTGAGCTCTCCACCAGGCTCCTTCCACTGCTGGAGCTGCACAGATCACACCAACTGCACCACACACAGACAAAAAGATAATTAAAACTGAATGTAGCAGTACAACAATCACTAACCCCTAACCCTTGCTGACTAAAATTCATGTATAACACTTTAAAATGATGAAACAATGATGAAATTCAAAGTGTGATTTCTAATTTGTTTCTTTCTGAGTTTTTTGGTACTATTGTTTTGGTAAATAGTTATAATATTTACACTTAAGACAAACGACAAACTGCACAAACATTTATCAGTTTGCAATGACTTTAATCCCACTGTGTAACCAAGGTTACCTTCAGCGGGCGAGGGCAGGGTGGGAGTGCCTGGCTGGGAGTAGCAGAGGAACATCTGCTGGTCAAGGCTTCGCAGGGCGTGGTAGGTGGGATGGGTGTGCTGCTGGACAAAGACATGACCAGCTGACACGATGTTCACCACTATCACTTCAACGGTCACTCCGCTGGGGAGCAGAAGCTGAGGGGACAGATGACATGAGCAGAACCGTTACTCTTCTATGATCCAGACTGCATTCCTTATGGCTAAAACCACACTCATACAACAGTTAGTTCCGACCAAGAATTTTGATTGGACAGGAGGCATTCCATGAGTGCTGATATACAGTCTAACAGCAACAGGACTTTTAACTATGCATGTATCACTCCGCTTTGCAGGTGTTCTGAGCTGTTTATTATATTAACCATTAATTAGCCAACATAAGGGTCGTCGTAACAAACCACACCACAAGGAGGACCATAATTCCACAAATAGCATTTGAGTTAAATAATGAATGGTTGTCAGAAAAGAACAAAGGGCAGGAAAGAAGCCTGGATTCACTGTAACTCTCCAAGTACGATCATGTGACATCAGATGGTAGCGCAATGCTGTGACTGAGCAGGGTCCGACGTTAAGGTTTTTTCCTACTTGCCCTGCCGGTCAAGTACTTCTCAAATCTACTTGCCCCATCTAAATTCTTACTTGCCCTGCCTAAGAGGTTCTTTTTCTGGCTGTGTGCTGCATATTTTTGCTCATGACTTATATCTTACGTCAGCAGAGACGCTCAGCCAATGGAGGCAGCAGCACATAAAAAAGCAGCACACTGCAACTGGCCCCTCCGAGGACAGAAACAGGAGAGGAAATACACGATTACAGGCCTGGAGTTAAGATATTTTTAGGGCAAGGCCACTTTGGCCTTT
>NC_065507.1:39324567-39354583 GCF_006386435.1 Epinephelus moara | reverse complement strand
AGAGGATCTTTGTCCCATGAGAGCAGGCAGCTGTTTTCCGTGTCCGCAGTGTAAACATCTTTCGCTGGTGATTTGACAGTCACTAGAAGCACATTATGACCCTTTGTAAAAGCTTCTGTGTGGTAACTGTGTTGTACATGAGCTAACGTTAGCGGCTAAGGACTGAGAGGGTGTGTGTGTGTCCGAGTCGGTGCTGCTTGCCCGATCGGGCATGTCTGCGCAGGGTCTGCTGGCCCACCGGCTATTTTTACTTGCCCCGGGCATTCGGGCAACCGTTAATGTCGGACCCTGGACTGTCTTCAGCACTTGGCCTGAGGCCTTGTGCCTACAAACCAAATCACAGCTGTGCTAATATTCAGTAAAACATCACTCCCTCTTATGTGATATTGCTGAATTCATCCATAAGATTAAGCAGCATCTTCAAGTTTCTGTTATTGACAACCATGCAGTGGCAGAGAGCAGAAAACGGTGGAGGGAAGGTAGAAGGGCCAAAAAGTTGGTCAAGATTTGTCACAGTAAAATGCAACATCCCACGATGTAAAGAATTGACTGACTAGAAGGGCACTCGCAGAACGCAGACCTCTGCCAAGGCCAATAGTTCAGTTATCTATCATATGCAAATCTGCATCTTCTATTTATGTCTGAACCTACATGTGTAGGCAACTCCTGTTTTGTGTCAATGTGGATATATGATATGACCCGGTCATCATATTTCTACAACCATCTGTGTTTTGTCAGTATTGAACTTTACTACCATCTACTGGATTTTAAGATGTATGGCATTTATTCTGCCAAGGTCAGATAGCCTACCTTGTAATGTTAATGAAAGGGAAATAATATTTGTGTATGTGCCCAGTAATTCAGACCTGCTCCAAAAATCAATGGGTTCTTTATTGGCCCATGCTACACATAATCCACCAAGTTGCAAGGTAATGGGGCTAGTAGTTTTTCTGTAAACATGCTGACAAACAAACCCAGTCCAAAACATGACCTCCTTGGTTAAGGTAATTAAAAAAAAGACACCAGGAGGAACACCATTTGGCTGTAGCTTGTATGATAGGAATTTTACCATTTACCTTGCAAGCACAGATGTAGAGGAAAGTGACAGTTGTTGTATTCACTTTCAAGCATTGTACACTCCTGTTTAAATGAGAATAAACCCATGTGCAGTCTTTGTGTCTAATGAAACTTTTAACTGGACTTTTTAGATTGTATTGCTTCTTCTCACCAGGACCCTGCAGCAGGCTCATGTGTGTTTTGCCATATTTCGACTGTGACGAGGGATGGGGTTTGGTAGCATTTTATAAAGACGTCCACTTGTTAACCAAAGACTGCTCAACTTGAAGCAATCTCAGTCAACTGAGGGGTCTCAGATTGATGATCTGAATCTCTGACTTTCAGAGGGCATCACATTTGAGTGGTTAACTAGACCACTGTACAGAAAGATGCAAAAAAACCAAACTACTGCTATTTAACTCTTAACAAAGAATCCTGGTCCTTCAAACACAGAAGAAACAAGTATTTTATATTCTCCAACACCAAATTGCAAAAAAGGACAACCATGACAACCAGCTGCAAACCTGCAACTAAAATCTCTTGTCCAGTCTGGGTTGACATACACCTTCATTTTCATGGTTCATTTTCAGCATTGTTAGTCTGGTTTAAAATCTGAGTTCAGCAATGTTAGCACAGAGCAGACAGAGAGCTCATCCTTACCCAGGAGGTCATGGGAAGTGATGGTAATGTGAGTGGGGGTGGCGGAGGTGCATATAGGTTGGTCAAGTCCAGATCTTTAAACTTCTTCCCAATCAAGGACAGGGCTTTGTCAACCTGCTGCTGCGTACCTGCAGACAAACACAAGTCATTCAATTTAAAAAAAACAACAACAATAAAAAAACAAACAAAACAAAACAAAAAAAAAACCAAAAACACACAAATGTAAAACATGGAGCTCAACAGTCTCTGTAAAGCCATTAGGGGATATCCCCCTGACTCACCCTCTATGTGACAGATCTGGAACTCCTGTGTATAAGGCAGGGTGGAGATGTAGATCTTTGCGCCAGAGTTCTGCTTCAGGAAACTCACATATCTTCCCTGCTTCCCTATTAACCGCCCGACAAGATGCTGGTACGGGAGGACAGGCAGAGGAGACAAGAGCATGTCAAAAAGGACAGTTCGTTTTGCACAAAACAGCAGAAAACAGAACCCTAATCTGATCTTAAATCTGCTAAATACCAACTAATTTAACTAAATTTTAAATACATTTCTAATCTCTTGTCATGTTTAACTTGTTTCAAAGGCATCTGTGTATTGTGAACATAACAGAGCACAATATGAAATAAAACTAATTTCTAATAATGACAAGCAGGATTTATGTGCAATATTTTATTTACACAAGCACTACAAGCAGTCAGAAGCAGGTGTAGATTTTGTTAGTACCTACGAAAATATCGGAGCTACCAACGCGATGAATGCCAAAATACACATACATTTCCTTCTGCAAACAGTTTACGTACATTCTTTCAGCTTACGTTTTATGAATGAGACTCACTGTGTTTAAAGACAGTCAATCAAGTTTATCTCTGTTTTAGCAAGAGAAATACATGAAGCTTAGTTTTAAAAATCACTTATAGACTCAGGAGTTCAGAAGGTGTTTCAGTGAGACCACACCTGCCAACACTCAAACACTTGCTGACAACTCTGGAGATCTACTTCTTCCAGATATACAAATTCATAAAGCAAACGCATGGATGACCTTGCATTCTAAATATTTTCAGAGACAGATTCTAACCCACTGTATAATTAAAATGCTGAAGACAGCGTTACTCTATATTTTCAATCTTTTTACAAATCCCATGTTCAGTCCAAAACCAAGGTGTTCGTCCAACACTGGCCAACTACCCTACACTGTCTGTGCCACTGGTTCCTACTGAAGATACAAGTCTTAATATATTGTTTACACAAATATATTGTTTATCAAAAATATATTGTTTCATTTTTAAAAACAGGCTCAGTGATTCAATGAAGCGTTACTCAAATAGGAGGGAACAGTGCATTTGTCAGCGACTTTTTCAGCAGCGAATTAAATGTTATTTAAAACTTAAAAATTACCTAAAGAAAAACAAAAAAAAAGAGGATAGAGTCGGCTTCTGAAGCAGCCATTTCAACTTCAACAGGTGATGGAGTCTAGACTCTGTCAAGGTTTGCCCTTGGCCCTTGGACTTGTTGGCCACCCTACACTGGAAATCATTAACTGTGTGACTACTATCAAGAGGAAACAAACTCCATTGACCGGAATAGAGCACCCTTAGCAATATGTATTGTTTTCTTCCAATCTGTATTTGGAAACTTCAATCAGTAGTTGCCAGAGTCAGAAAGCTTCACACATTTGTCTCAAACCATTTGGTACAAGGCATGGGGTTCAGTATTTGACTGTCTCAGTTTGGGATGCCCTTTGACTCCAACACTTACTGCCAAAATAGTTATTTATGTTTTTACTTGCACAAACTCACAGAAATGCTCAGGTGTGAGATGTACCCAGGGGGTTTTGACAGTAAAAGCCCAGTCTGCTCTGGCAGATTGTAATGGAGAATAGCGCCACTCTGTGAAAAATCACCAATAAAAGCGGCTTAATACAACCGGACATGTTCTAACAGGACTCCGCTCCAACATCAGGGAGAAATTTACAACATTGACAACCTAGTTTACTTGGTTTCCTGATGTATGACATGTAAACATTTACATCTGCCTGCAGCAGATGAACATAAAGAAATCTGTCATGCTGTAGCCAAAGAAGAAAAAACATTTTTAACAAAGTATTTAGAACAGTAAAGCAAAATAGGTTCCCTTTAAACTACCGTCGATCGTTACACGTTGATATTTATTTCAATTAGTTTGATTGGTGGTCAATAAGAAGAGCCAATCGGGTCACTTAAAAAATGAGACACGTAGAGAATTTCTCTATGCACCGCTAAAATGCAGATATGTGTGTGTGAGCGAGTAAGTCAATAAACACAATTGTCCATTATAGGTTGGTGTGTGTGTGTGTGTGTGTGTGTGTGTGTGTGTGTGTGTGTGTCTGTCAGTAGCCCTTTTTTTAAATAGGAATTGTGCAAATTTGCAGGAAAGCCCAATCAGTCTTCTTTCAGCATTGGCAGTATAAAAACAAAATCGGGGAGTGCGGCAAAATGCCGCCTGCCTACTTTTGTTTATACAGAATGCGCCTTTATCGGGGCAATGGGGGGGCGTGAGCAAGTAACAAAACACGTAGCTCAGCATGTGACATAAACAGTGACGTACAATACATGCCGCGGCTGGTCAGTCATTCTCTCATAATGTGGCCGGTCCTTCACCGCTCCCTTTACTTGATGATTAATGGCCTGTTCGTTTGCGAGGACAAAGAGGGCGCGCAATTCCTTGTCTCCCCAGTTGCTCATCTTTACAGCGTCTTTCAGATTTGCGTTTCCCTCTTGCTACTAGCTGCTCATTCCTGCTATCAGCTGTTTCCTGTTTATCCACCGTCAGTGGCTCGCATGTGCGGCGTCATCAACAGCTCCTCCCACAGTCATCAACAGCCCCTCCCGTGGTGGATGGCCGCCTCGTTCTTTTTAAACCAAAAAGATTCCGCCAATAAGTCTACCCTACGAGGCGGAAAATTGGGCACCTCGGATCAACTCGGCAATCTGGCTCTGTGTGTCTAAAGGCTCGCAGCTTGCCGGCAAAACGGCCCAACATTCGCCAAAAATCTGGCAGTGTAAAAGGGGCTAGTGTCACAAGTATGTAACTGTAGCATGTTAAGTTATAATTCAACCGGTGTTCTCCATCAGATAATCAAAATATAAAAATCTTGTGTTTGATTAAAATGACCATATTATTGGGTTTGACTCAACTAGACTGACTTAATAATGTCTAATGTTCAATAATCTAATGACTAAAATAGAATAAATGTCAATTGTTTCATTCACTAAAACTACTAACAGTTACTGCTTTTCTATGATAAAGGTAAGAGTTAGTCAACTAAGACTGCACTAAAGAAACAGGATGAGTTTGACTAACTATAATTAAAAATAAGGACAACGTGTGACACGACTGAAACAAATAGGTGACAAAATCAACACTAGTTGCTTCAGTATAATTTATTCTTCTTACTAGGTGTGTTGTGCACATTTAGCTTTTATTCTTATTTTGATTTTATAAAATTGTACATTTTTTATTCCACAGGGAATCTATTATTTGTTAAGCTGTAAGCTGCTCCCAGTAACCTCACATAGGCAGCTATGGTCCAAGTTGTGTCTCAGAGAGAGTGTGAAAAGTGTTGCACATGTTATCTGCCAATAAATAAACCGTTGTCAGTTCATGATACTTTTTCACCTCTTAACTTTAATGTTGTCCAATATTGTTAGGCAAGGAGGAGTACCTAAACACGATCAATAAAAGGCTTCAAATAGACTCTGTATTCAGTATTGGTCCATACTGCTTCCAGCAATCAGTGATCAGCCCCAAAAATCCTGATCTGAGCAGCCTTAATTTAAACTGCAATCGGCCACAATTTTGTACTCACATTCAAGTTCTATTATGATGCTTATTATGCAACCTGGAATCTGATTTATGTTACACGTACAAGAAACAATTTATTTTCATTGTGAATCAGAAAATAGTTGAGGAGGCCATCCAGCTCCGGATTTGGCCCACAGGCCATAAGTTCACTGCTCTATTCCATTTAACATGATCAATACTCTATAGCATCACATATACACTTGTTTATACCAAACATTAATCTTTTGTTAGGCTGAGAAAATCTTTCATGTTATTTTTTAACACAAGACTTCAAAACATGGCACTGACACTGGTAAATAGGAAGCTGCTTGGCTCCATTTTACACTTAAAAGATGTGGTGTATAATGTAAGAGGGGTTGATATCATGTCACACTGAGAAGTCATAGTTTTGTAGTTGTTGTCCCAACTTACCTTTGGCACCTCAATCTCCCAGATGATGAGGTCGGAGCTGGAGGAGGCAGCATGGTTGCTCTGGCTTTCCACAGCACCCATAGTGCAGCCGCTATCCACTGAGTCCATACTGTTCACATCAGAGCCTGAATAAACACACACACACACACAAAATCATCATCTCTACCAGCAATATTCAAAGAAACATAGATGTTTCAGGGTCCAGTGCTCAGCCTGGGCAATCTAATGGCATGCGGCCCACCCATAAGAGGGTGTCTCAGGCATCATATCACTTTAATTATGAGACATCAATGTGATACTGGAAAGAACAGCATCTACACTGTCTTCAACCTCACATATCGGGTTGCAACGATCCAACGATCTGGATCGATATCTCCATTTCATGATCAACAACCCTATATTATCATCTCATAGTTATGATTTTATTTTGAACTGTGTCACCATCAAACAAAAGCAAGCAGATGGCAAGTAGCTGAGAGAAAAACGATGAGGATAACATTAATTACTCTGGGGGAAAAAAAATAAAAAATCCACAATGTGGAAATATTTTTGATTTCGGAGAAAATAGTGGTCAACAGACAAAACACGTGCTGTATGTAAACAATGTAGTTATGAAATCATGTCACCTGACTGGCCAAGCATCTCACGCTGCTAACGGTTTGCAGCAACATTAGCTTCTCTGTTTTATTGATATTGGGCTGAAATGCATGCAGGCTGAAATTCAACCGTGCTCTTCTGTCAGTGAGTGTGAAAAAAGCATAAACGGTATGAGTAGAGGGGAAAAAGTCCACTGGCAGCTAGGCTAATTTATACAATGTTAACATGCTTAAACTAATAAGTGACTCAGGAAAAACAATTGTTTTTGTGTAGGAACCTTGACAGTTATCATTGAGCTGAATATCTTGCTTTTGTTGAATGATGTTGTTAATGGGTTTATGGCTGTTGGGAGAAGTTTGCCTTCAGAGCTTAAATGCCGATAGTCCTGAAGTTTTCAGGAAAGAAAGATGAAGGTTTAGGTTAAAATGAAAACTGCTTCCAGAAAGGGCTCTCTGACAGAAAGTCCTGAGGATTGACTTATTTGTCCTGCTCTTCGGTGGTTACGATTATTCACATTACTTATGTGTTGTTTTTATCTTTTATGGCCAAAAGCAAAAAAGAAAGGGGCGACAGCTTCTTTTGTAACTGATTTTGTTTCATGGGCACACAGTCAGTACGTTTACATGCACAGTTTAATTCCACTTTAAATCGGAATGAAAGGCCATTCCGATTAAAAGTGGTCATGTAAACAGTCATTCCGATTGAAAATTAAATCCGATTAAAGGGGGTGGTTTAATCCGTTTGTCATTCCGAATGAAAGAATTTTGTGTGCATGTATACACTCATTCCTCTAAATTCATTCCGGTCTTTCTGCGCATGCTCGTTTCCTTGCCCTTCTGGCGCGATGACGTATACAGCGCGCATAGCAACGGGCTGCATAGCAACAGGCTGAGATAGAGCAGTCGGACTCGTTGCACTCACCGGTTTCCATTCGCCACAGCACGGTCTTCTACCTCCCTTCTTCGACCTTCTACCTCACTTCTCCTCCTCAACAGGCGAAGCATTAGCAGAACAAGATTGCTGTCGTACTGCTGCTTCAAGAATATAAGCAAAACAAGCCCGAAAAACGCACTAAGAACGGCATCGTCAAACATGTTGTTATCCGGAGCGAGGACTACAGTGTTTTCTTCCGGTAAACGTAAACACGTAAGATCCGCCCCGCCCCCTATCCAATCAGAAACCTTCCCTGACCCAAACCTTGCGCAGACCTGAATAAAGGCAATTGAACTGATCTCCCATATAAACCCTCATTCGGAATGAATATTTCCCATGTAAACTACCTGGAAAAACTTAAATTCCGAATGATTTCATTCAGATTTATTTCATTCCGAATGAGAAGCCATCATGTAAGCGTAGCCATTGTCTCATAACCATCGCAGGCCCCTGAATTGTATCAAATAAAAATCGGATTGCAGTAGTCTTTGTGATATCAGCAAATATCGTATCGTTGTCCAAAGAATCAATTTAATATCACATCGTGATGAAACTGGTGATTTACACAGCTAATGCCACTGGGTCACATGTGGCAGCAAAACAGTTTTTTGTTTTTTTTACTTACAGAAAATTGAATTTTCACACTATGGATTTATACAGGCCTAAGGTACCTGTAAAGTCCATCCAGAAAGTAAAGTGGGACGTTTCACTTAAATAAGTTGTAAAAAAGTGACAGGAAAGAGTCTAGCTCCAGCAAAGAGCTAGAGTGTGTGCTTTCAGTGACACCACTGTACCTATGGCCAGGAGTGTACTTTCAAGCTCAAAGTTTCTCATATTCCGTTAATGCAAATTCAGCACTTAAACATACTTTAACATGATGTTAAAACTGTACTCATCCACTAATCAATTCCAGTCGTTCCTCCTGTCAGCCCTCTCATCATTCTTTCTCTAAATGTTAAGCTGCTGTTCATGAAAAAACACTTCATGCAGATGTTTCACATTGAAATCCTTCCATAGGTTCAGAGGGTAAAATCATCATTCATCAACACTTAAATTGCAAAACTTTTGTTTTCTGTAGATGTTGTGTTTTTAAAACACAACACTTCCTGTAGAGACCTTAATTAAACAGTTACAGTACAAGTAATTTTGTACTGCTCCCCACTCACTCATTTTCCCCTGTTTAAAACATATTAATACTTAACCCTGACTATTACTGTGAGACCTGTTTGACAGATTTCAGAGTTTATAGCCCCTTTTACACTGCCGGTTCAAAACAGGATTACCGTGCCGTTATGCCACCTCACCATTCTGTATAATAGGTACGATCGCGGAAAAAGTGGACAGAGTTGTCTGCCTTTAAGCTGGCAGTGAAGGTGCTGGCAGTGAAGGTATTAACAGTGCCAAAAGTGTGTCTATGTAAGAGAGAGAGCTGGCAGGATGGGACGGGTGTGACATTTTGATGATGCCCTATGTGTCCGACCCACCATGGGAGATTTAAAAAGCAGCTGACAGCCGTTAGCTGCTAACCCAAAGAAGAGGTACAGCGGCCAAACAATGAGGTTCTGGAGCTCCTTACCCTCTGAGCAGAGGATTAGATCAGCTGCCAGAAATGGCAAAAGATTGTTATTGCCATGTTATGCTAGGGATGCACGATACTGGCACGTCATCGGTATCAGCTGATATTGACTTTAAAATGAACTATTGGAATAAGCCAACATGCTTTTTTATTATTTTGCACAATGAATGAATATTACATACACTGAAAAGCATTCTATTTCATGTCTCCATCTGCTGGTGGACCATCATGATCAGAGTATGCTCTGGCGGCTTTCAGTTGTCTCATTGTCTTTAACACGGCTCGGCTTTCTCTCGCACGCACTCTTCCTACTTTTCTCTGTGCTGTGCTGTCTCAGGTGTTGTTATAGATTGGTCGTGTTGCTGCGGGACGTGGCGACTTTAACTTTTACACTTAAACAGCGCGTCTTTCTATTCAACGTCGCCGTACCTGAATCCAAAGTATCGCCATGTAGCAGACATTTTTTTTCGCCACCAACTCAGGCTGTTCATGGTCGAGCTCATGCTCTTCTTCAGCGTCTGTGTTGGTCACTGCAGCACGCCGGCTGCACGCACCAGGATAGCTTGTGGGCGTGATGTCAACAAACTCCACACACTACAGGAGAGGCAGCCACGTTCACAGGCACACACGTTAACATTTATTTAGCCTATATTAAATCGCAAATCGCAGCCATTTATGCGGTTACGTAATCGCACAGCCTGACATCGCGATTGCGATTAGATTAATCGTGCAGCACTATGCCATTGTTATTGTTTATTATCCAAATGTAGCATTTTTTTAACTGACTATGTTTGCCAGGCCTGGGAGAGAAGGCGGAGTGTTTTGTTTTCGTTGGGGACTTATAAACCTATGTGGGTTGGGCACATGTGTGCACAACACCAAAATAAAGAAATCAAGAAATCAAAATTAATGTATAATTTTCTGATGAAGATGCGAGATATGCTGGTATTATTCAGGTTTCAGGAGCATTCTTTGGATATGTATACAGCACATTTAGAATATGCTCATTAGTTGGGGTTTCCACTGCTGTTTGCGACACACGGCCTCTTATCTGTTTACAGTCAGCTCTGTGTTGTATGCAAATAAACTCACCAACAGTTTGCAGGGGCACCCAAAAGAAAAGCCCACACCTACTTTTATACATTATGAAAGATTTGGATATCAGCAGGTTTTGGATAGGCACAAATATCACAATGCTGACCTTTTCAAGAAGGTGGTTGAAGGAATGAAAGAGGGAGGCTGTGTTCACACGGTCCAACAAGTCCACCACCGGTGGAAAACTTTGAAAAAAAAAACCTATTTTGCAAAATGACACAAGTGACGGCTCTTCCACATCTCTATATCTTGATATAAAATAAACGGCATGTTAGGACACATTAATCGGAGTATGCACTGCTGCATGTAAACAGAAATATTAGTGACATATTCAATTTCCTAAAAAAATCTCAGGGATTCCGATTGGCCAATATATCATCCTCAGATTTGAAATCTGACTATTAATATGAGTATGTGCTTAAAAACCTGAGTATCGGTGTGGCTGTACTCACTTCAGCAACACCTCTCACACTAGTACAGAGAATCAACAGATTGATGACTCACCTCCAGACTGGTCCGTCTCCACCTCACATGTCCCATGGGCTCCATTCCTCAGGCCCATTCCATTAAGCCTCTTTATCTCACACACAGCATCCACTGAGTTTTCCTCAGCCAACACGGACGCCTCAGTGGCGGTCTCAACCAGTGATTGAGGCTGTGTGGCTTCTCTTGTTGACAAGTCTGTAACCTGGATCACATCCATTTGGTTGTCAAACATGCTGTTCTGAAGTTCCTCGTTGCTGATGCCGTCCTCAGAGTGGCACGTACTGCAGGCTGAGTCGTCGGCCAGCGCAGCTCCTTCATCACCTTTCAGTTTCGTGTTTTGCAAAGGAGTACTTTGTGCTGCTTGGTGCGATGGTGTTAGCCAGTGGCTTCTCTGTGCATGGTTTGTCTGATGAACCCTGTGACTGACCTCAACAGACTCCCATACTGGAGCCAAGGAGCATCCATTAGGTATCCCTTGCTCTTGTTCCTCTGCGGCCTCTCTGGATTCATAGCATTTCTGAGAGGGGCTTGTCAGTAGATGGTGGTGCTGCTGTGCTGCTGTGCTGGTCTCCTGCTGGAAGCGTAGTCTGCTGCTAGCCAGTGGTGAACCGCTACTACAGCTGGGCTGGCTGTTGTCTGTGACCTGGCAGCTGGTGACACCGAGGACCTCCTGGGTGGCTGCCGAGATGACCTCAATTATGAGTCCAGCTGCAAGAAGCTCCAGATCCTGCTCCTCTCCGCTGCCACTGTGTACTTGGATGTCCTGTGATGTGGTGGTGGAGTCTTGGGCTGCTGTCAGGGCTGTGAAGGTCGGGGTTGGGGAGGTAGGTGTGCTGGTTACAATGTGTTGGTGGAAATCCTGCGTTGAAGGTGGTGTCTCTAAAGAGTCAGCCTCTGATGGAATCACTGTCTTTACTTTGGCTGGCGTCACTGCACAAACGATCATCTCATCTTGTATGTTAACAGCGCTGTGGTGCTTTGCCACTTCCCCTTCTGGCTCCGGCCTCTCTGCATCAGAACGATGTGTTGTTGTGGGGCAGGAGCTGGTGACTTTGGTAGACTGGCAGGGCAGGATGACCTCTTCGACTGTGGCTTCTGGAGCAGAGGCTGGAGCTTTGACTAGGTGTTTGTCCAGCTCTTTTACCAAGGCAGGTGTTGAGGTTTTCTCTGGGTCTTTATGGTCTTTCAGTGACACCTGCAGGTGGTCTTCTTTGCCAGGTGAAGGTAGAGTCGAGACTGAGGGTTTATGGACTTCCTCTTGTCTTATTCTGCCAAGGTGTGGGGCTGCTTCTTCGGAACTTTGTTTCAGTGAAGGTTCTGCCTCAGTGCCCTGGACATGGATCTGGGAAATATTTTCATGTTCTGTTCTCAGGTTACTGGCCTGTGGAGGTCTGTGGCAGGGGCTTTCTGTGTCATTTGTGGGGGATACAGCGCTTTTCTCAACCAAACCATTGCTACTCTCTGCTGGAGATGTTCTAAGGCCCATAGCGGTTGGAGCCCCCTCTGGGCTGTCATGGCTGATTAGCCGCTCTTTCTTCCGCGAGATGTACCACCACCAGCCAATCAGTGCAAGGACTCCAGGTAGTGTGTAGGGCACAATAGAGCGAAACCTCAGCGGCATTTCCTCAGGACACTAACAGCTACACCTGGAAGACACACAGATTTGTATTAGTTAAAGGACATTTCACATTAAATAAAATGTATAGCAAATCTGGAAAACCTGGTCTGGATCTACCCGTTGCTTGCATGCAGATTTAAGGGTTTAAGCTATTGTCTTTCACATAATATGGAGATATGCTAGATCCCATGTGACCCCAAGAAAGACTAAGCAGTATCAAAACAGTTCCATATCACCAATCAAATCTTCTGAAATCATCTTGAAAATACGATAAAACACATTTCATTTATATGCTCATTTGAAAACTTGCCTACTCTTGCCACATCCACACCTTTAATTTTAAAACAGCATTTTAAAACTGAAACAATCTCAATACCCAAGAACGTTTTAGCACTGTTTCAGTATTAATCTCTGTCCATACTAACAAACCTGAAAACACATATCACATGAAGATTCATGTACACTTGGCATGTGCGTGCTGATAATAACAGGGAAGAAGATTGTCTATTCTACAGGTGGTTGCTTAGGTGAAAAGTAAGACCAGAGATTTCTTTGCTTGGACCAACGAAGAGGTGGACCTGTTACTGAAGGTATTTTCATAGCAAATGCAGCGACATATTAAAGCAGCACCACCATCCATCACCAGAGGAAGCCATGGTTAAGGGAAAGGATGAGATCACAGAGTGTATATAGGCCTAAGTATAATCTTTGGACTTGACAAGCTACGACTGATAAGACCCAATGGGAACCGAGCACGGGAATCTGCATCATCGTTTCCAGAAGTCGTCGTTTCTGTCTGTCCACACTAAAATGCGACCCCAGAGTTCTCAAACTAAAACGGGGTGAGCTGCATTTGCAAAAGTCTCCATTTCAGCATTTCTAAAATGCTGGAGTAGTGTGGATACTACGTGTAAAAGGAGCAATAGTTATGTGTTTTAAAACAAAAACTTATTGGTGTGTATTTAACCTAGGGCTTGGTGATATGGCTTAAAAGTAAATTGCAATATTTTTAGGTTGCACTCGATACACAATTTATATCTCAATATTTTTTAAATATCCTCTAAACTACTCTCTAGATTACTTAAATACACAAACATTAAATGAGCTATGGTTACAATACAGTTAATTAAAGTAGCTACTGCCATAATAAAGTCAAATAAAATACTGTTATAATTAAGGTGAATAAAGTATTGTTATAATTAAATAAATCAAAGTGGAACCACTGGTGCTTTTATTCTGTAGCACGTGGCTAGTCTCAGGCTGGAAGCATTGATGTTTCTGTTGTGAAATTGTAGCTTCTGGTCAACAGCCAGATGTTAGCAGTTAGCAAAAAGTTTAACTGTTATTGTGGCAGCTTTAAACATGAGGATTTACTTCCTGTGAGCTGGAAACAAACAACCAGCTCAAAAGTCCATATATTAATAATATCTGCAAGTCACACTTGTGCTCCATGGTTGCAAAATGAGACTAAAGGGTACCAGTCTGAAGCCCTGCTAGGCTTGTGCCGATTTCCGGTTTAACCGGTTCGGTCCGGTTTAAGAGCTCCACCCGGTTTAATTCATGTCAACCGGATAAACCGGCGGGGTGGGGGGGCTTTTCACATCAGCGACATGTCAAAGGACTATATTCAACTTATCTTGCATTGTAACATGCATTATGACAACTTAATAAGGTTTATGTTTGTTTATAAATGAAGTGGAGGAGCCTACAAGTGTTTTGTTTAGTTTGTCTCAGAGGCTTCAGAGGGACTCCGCAGCTCTGCTCAGCTGTCTGCTGCGAGAGATCAAATTTCATTGGGGGCGAGGAAAAGTGCGAGGGAGTCAGCAGTCATTCAGTTTGTTGCCCTAACCAAAGATACTGGATTACTACTGTACTATACAGTATATACTATACTGTACTATTACTACTATTATTACTGGTTTATCCACCGTCTTTGCCCTAACGTCTTGGTGTCCCTCTGCTTCTTCTTGTGTAACCTTGTGTTTATTGGCAGTTAATACAGCATTACCGCCACCTAGTGGATTGGAAGCACATTACACCTATAATGGGCTTTTAGTGGGAAAAATAGCTCAAATGCGACCCCCAGTGGTAAAATTAGGTATATAATTCGATATATCCGTTCAGTTAGATATTTGGCTTTAAATCAAACGGGTTGGAAAATTTTCAAACCGGCACAAGCCTAAGCCCTAGAGGTACAAAA
Organism: Epinephelus moara; assembly: GCF_006386435.1. Lineage (NCBI taxonomy): Eukaryota > Metazoa > Chordata > Actinopteri > Perciformes > Serranidae > Epinephelus > Epinephelus moara. The sequence goes on along the minus strand of NC_065507.1, from coordinate 39,340,111 downwards.
AGACACGCAACACCTGCTCACACACTCAGTACGTTTACAAGTCCGACTGAAACTGGACTTTTAAACGCATATAAACAGCTTGGTCCAACTGAAATTGGACTATCCATAGCTCGACTAGCACACCTGGATAATAAATCGAACTATTGCTGCATGTATCCGCTTAGTCCAACTGGAGTCGGACTCAGCGTTCTGCGCATGCACCACTTTTTCTTTCGCTGGCTTTCACCCGGAAGAAGAAGGAGATAACGTAGCAGCAATTCAGTATATAGCAGTGCAGTAACTCCCAGAAAAACAAACAAACAAACACCATGACGACCGAGAAGCAGAAGACGATTAACACGTAAAGCATACGAAACATACAGAGCCACAGCAACATGCATCTCTTTACACATTACTTAGGAAAAAAGTAATCCCTTACTTTACTTGATTACTCCCTGGAGAAAGTAATTAGTTACAATACTCGTTACACTACTAGTTACTTGTTGCTTGAAATGCATTGTCACGTAATTTGCCAGTTAACAATATAGCAATAACCTTACATATGTGTAACAATCCTAAGGTAGGTATAGTTAACTAGATGGATATACCCAGAGTCGGCTTCACAAGGGGGCACCAGCTTCATTCACTGTGCCCCCTCACTTGTATAAAAGCATATGTTTTCTCCCATCAGTGTAATTGCAGCGATGACTGAAATCCAAAATGCTATTAGGCTGTTGCATGAGGTGTCAGGCCAGAGCTTCTTGTTCATTGCACAGCTGGTTCACGAGGTAGGCCCCTAAGCAGACTTCCCTCTTTCTCTCCTTAAGTATTTGCAGGGTTTCCACCAGAGAAGTTGTTATGCCAGGCAGGGGCTGGTTACCGTGTGTAAAAGTGTTATGATTATATTACTTGCCCACTGCCCCACAGTCATTAAGTTCATTTTTGCATATCAGCGCCACATTCATCAAATAAAAAAACAAACTCAAATTTGTAAAATACTAAGCGTGTTATCAATAGTTATCAAATTTGTAAAATACTAAGCGTGTTATCAATAGTTAGTAGGACAACGGACGTTACAATTATAAACTGAAAGTGTGTGCTCCGTTGCAGCACAGAGTAGCGAAGTAACTGAAAGTGTGTGCTCCGTTGCAGCACAGAGTAGCGAAGTGAGACGTCTGTCCTCGCTCCTGCTATCTGCTGTAAACACATGAAGTTGCTCCCATGTCTCCCCGGGTCTCGGTGCTTGTTTGCGGCAGAAACTCTCCCATCCTCTGGCTCATCCCCGCATCTGTGTTAGCCGCTGACCGGCTGGACCCGTTGGACGACCTGTTGGCAACAGCCTGAAGCCCATCGTCACTAACTCTTAAGTAAGGGGAAGATCTAATGATGACTTTAGGTAACGCAAGTAATGACTTAAGTGTTTGATTAGTAACTCTAATGTGATTACTGAATTTAGGGACAGTAGTGCCTTACACTACTCGTTACTGAAAAAAAAGCAATTTTTGGCGGTAACGCGTTACCCCAACACTGATATGAACTATATTAAAAAGGACACAGCACCGCCTATCGAGGCAGAGTCAGGCGTACTATGAACTTAGCTCAACTATTGTGTGCATGTGAACGTACTGAATGTCACCTTAGAATCTAAAAGTGGAGTTATAGCACACACAACATTTAGAAGGTCATCAATAGGTTCCTAAACATAAAGACTGACAGTATGGATATCTGATATAGAGTTCTGAACGGACCCAAAAATCCAACCCAAAACCGAAATGACCCGAGGGACTTGAAGCCCGAAACCGGCTCACCCGACATCATCACATACTACACTGGATCCGAGCCCGACTGAACCCGAGTGTTTTTTTTTTTTTTGTTTGTTTTTTTTTAAATGGAAGGGGGAAAAAAATGATGCTTCCCTGGCTCAAATACAGTATCTTTAATCACTTAAAGTCAACCAATCATTCATGTACCAAAATAATATTACCAGACAGGCTTCAACGTCAGCCTGGGGGAGAGTAACCATTGCGCATCATGTAGCGCTGCACTTAATGAGCCGCTCTCAACACTTTTCCTGCACCTGAACGCTGACTGACTGAACTTCGCTCACACTTCACAGCAGCATATCTTGTTTTAGATATGGCGGACTCCAGGGTTTTTTCAGACCTAATTGCATTGCGGAGTTTTGCACAGTGGCGACCGGATCTTTGCTCTCAAACCACAAAAAAATGTGATGGCACAACAGTCTCCTTCAGTACATTATTCTATGCTTTCTTTTGATTTTCACATTGGCTAGTCATCCTGTTTAATTTGTCTTCTGATTAAATTGGAACCGTTGAAACAAGTTGTAGGAAGCCTCTGCAAGTAATTGGTTGCTGGCAGACACTCTGTGCTGCAATAAAATGGTTAATCAGCAGTGCCGTGCACTGTAGAGCCGATGCGCTGCTGGTTCTGCCGGCCTGAATAGAATATAATGTCTATAGCCTTACTGTTGTGTACAGCCTTATAGACTGAGCTGAGTAGTGATGCGCGGGTCGACCCGTAACCCGCGGGACCCGCAAATGGACCTGCGGGTCGGGCAGCAGTGATCGTCTGTTAAATCGGTCTGTAAATGATATTTTGACATTATTGGCTATTACTGTCATGGCATCCGAAGGTACTGATGCGTTGAGCAGGTGACAGTCCGCGGTCGTTTTCAAAACACACTTGTGTCACGCACTCCAAAAGAAACTTGTTGAAACTTTAAACAATAATTTATTGTACAAAACGGGGGAAACAAACGTTGACAAAAACGGTTCCATAATTCATATTAAATTCAAAAGATAACGAAAAAACAGCTACAAGTTAGAGGGAATAGTGATAAAGTGGTAAAACTTGGCATTGATCCACAGCCTCAGACGGATGCGCTCAAGCGTGCCGTGTGCACAAGCTCAGTTGGTAGGCTATACAATATTTTCACATTTTTAACAATGCAATTTAAAGTTTTGATTTTTATTGATAACCTACATTTACCAACAACAAAAAGACTACATTTAGCACCAAAAAAATGTAAAAAAAAAAAAAAAAAAGTTAATAAAAAAACAAATATCGAATACCAAATTTTCATAACGAATACCTACCCATAGAAATGATTTTCGAATATCCGAACATTTGGGTACAGCCCTACACGTCAGTAGGTTTTCTGTGACGCTGCGCTTCTCCTACATTCACCACAGCTTACAGCAAACTGGAGATGATGGATTAACAAAATGATGAAGAGCTACATATTTACAAGTAGAGTAAATGTTGATAATTGATTCATTGACAGAGACAGACTACAAAATAAGAACCATGGACAGCAGCATTGTGTGTTAGTGCTGTCACACCCTCAACCAGTGCGCTTCTCTGACATATAGACACACTTTTTTTTCATCTCTCTCTCTCCACTGTCCCAGCCCGATTCAGCCCGCCCAATTAACTTAATTAGTCGGCCCAAACCGACCCGACCTGTCGGGCTTACTCGGGTCGGGCTCGGGCTGAAACTGAGAACTCTAATCTGATTTGATAGATGTTTTGACTGTCACAAGCTTTACATTAGGAAAATGTTGTTTCCTATAATAAATAGGCTTCATGTTCCCGTGTACAGAGAGGCCAAGGCCAATATTTTTCTTTAAGTCCCACTGTGTTATGTACATTGTCCTTTGAGAGAGGAGTGTCACTGTGGATCTGTGGCATGGAGCTTTTGACAGGATTTTAACAGCCTTTTTCTTCCAACATGAAGAAAATACTCAAAGTCAAATGCTGTTTTGAACTACAACAGCAGCCCCGGAATCTCCTGTGGCTTAGAGATTAAGTCGCCAACTGTGGGTCAAAATTGGGGATGCTGTGGGTCATTCCCCCATTCTCTCCCCTCAATTCTTGTCATCTCTCTCTACTGTCATCTCTAATAAGGGGCATACAAATACAAATACCCCCTTCAAAAGTTAGTTTATTCAACATGCTCCACTGTGCATGCAGCAAACAGGATCAGAAAAGAGATTGAGATTTATACAGCCAATAACTAATCCGCAAAAAAAAGCTCAGACTGTGCCTCAGTCGTGATTCTGCAATTGGCTTGGGACAACCCTACTGAGAACTATAAAAGATGCGACTTGTCTCTCACTGAAGACAGCAAAGAAAGTAACAGGAGAATCGGGGACATGTCAATCCAAGCCAGCTGGTACTTTCTTTAGGGCTGTCCCAAACTATTATTTTTCTAACGATTAATCCAGCAATTATTTTTTCGGTTAATTGACTAATCTAACGATTAATTTTTCGATTAGTTTAACGATTATTTTTTCGATTATCAATTATTTTTCCATTATTTGATTAATGAGGCAATTTAAACAATATGAATACCAAAACATTTCTTATTAACATTTATTGAAACATCAGTGTTTCCCCTTCCATTATATTAGCTAAATAGCCCGAGTGAGACAATTCTAACACAGCCCGGCACTGTGCACACAATCAATGGAGCGGAGCCTGTGTTGCGTTCAGGCGTTATCACAAATTCCAGCACTGAGTAGGCAATAGCACAATAGCACAGCACTGCTGCTGCCGCCGCCATTTTTTTGTTTGAACCGACGTGTCGACGCTAATCATTCACATCGATGTATTTGCGTAGACGATGACGTCGACACCTCGCCCCAACCCTAACCTTCTTACATCAGTCTCAGGCAGAGTTCAAACCACCTTTAGCTCTGCATGAGCAGCAGGGGTGCTACTACAGGGCACAAGCAACACAACACATTGTCATCCAGCAAGACGCTGCGTTGGCCAGTCAGCTACATGCACACATTCCTGGTGGACTGCTTGAATACCACATTTCTACTGTTTCTACTGCGATCACTTGCCACGAAAGATAAAATAATTGCCATTAGATATCTTTACTGTAGACTTGTCAAAAATATTGATTTATCGATCCATATGGATTCTGACAAGTCATTGCCATGTTACAGTCGTTATTTCTTTTAATAAATTTTATGCCATTAAGTGTATATAGATATATAGTTTATAGTGTGTATATAGTAGATGCCTTGCAGCGCACTCTACTGCCTGAGAAACACATGGCAATCCCAGCTGGGTGGTTCATTTTATTTAAAGCTTTCACACTACTTTTGACTACCGAATCATGTTCTGTGTAAAATACTCAAAGAATGAAACACATCAAGAACACAGACTGGGTTGAAGGGGTTACAAAATAATCAGCCTGTACTGAGGAAATCAACCCTAACTGAAGACTATGGAACAGCCCTCTGCATACCCAATTCCTGGTGTGTCGCCTAACAGGAGGTGACTCTCTGTGCATGTTAAAAAAAGGCCATGTACACATGCCTTTCCTTAACAAACCTGGCCAAGCCTGCCTCCACCAGGGGGAAGGCATCACATGGTCGGGACGTGACTCAATCATATCCTGCCATGCTTCTAGACACAACTGTCATTGGCAGCTACACACACACACGCACACATATATATATATGGACTTTTGACCTCTATGGCTGCTGGCACTCCCACCTGCTCTACGTAATCAGCTGCTGGCCCTCTGCAGGCAAGCAGCACAGTACTAGGAAATATACTTTCTACATAAAGCGGCCTAACAACAGAAAAAATAAGATAACGATTAATGTGTGTTTATAAATTAGGCCCAACACTGTGCCATATTCATATAGAGTAACACCATTTGGAAAACTGCCTGGGATCCTGTTAGCTTAATGGTTTATCTGTCTGAAATAAATTTCTGAAAGCTCCACAGTATTCCATGAATTCAATGAGCAGTAGGTATTCTCCTCTAAGAATGTCAACATTTAGGCCAGAGGGTGCAAACACTTGAATGTACCGAGGCTGTGGCCCTTGTCTTGAATAATGCATGGCCGTGAAGACTCACTCCCAAAGAGATGAGAAATATTACACCATCCACACATCAGGGTGATATGTGGATGATTCGATTGTTATTTACAAGTGCATAAAATAGAGAATTTCTAGACAATTTCAAATGTATAAATTACACACCAACTTTGCTTGCATTTCTGAAAAATGTTACTGCAAACATAATCTTGCAAACATTTCATATTTGGCATTTGTACATTTGATTCAACAATTTCTGCACACCACACACAATTCCCACAATCAGTTCCCTCAAAATGATTAGGCCAACAGTGTAGAGGCACTGTCATGAGTCACTGTAGGAACTAATGTTACAGGTTGTTGAAGCAAGTCAGGTCAGTTAAGAAGAAACACCAAGAGCTTTAACAACTGGATAATATTTATATTTTAGTGATGCAATATCTACAAATTGCTGAATGAATCCCCTCATATTCGTTGCTTTTCCTCGCCCCCTTGAAACTCTTGTAGACAGCTTTGATGCTATGTTGCAGCGCTCCTCAGTGTACAAAAGTACAAGTTGAGTACAGCGGAGCTTCTGGAGTTTAATGCAGATTCATGCTGATCTTTAACCGAGACACATGAATATATCCTGGGTTTGACTACTTAAAAAAAACACTGTATTTGACTCCACTTATATCAATTCATATCATGTACAACAATTATCAGTGTAAGGAAACTAATCAAGTAGTTTATCAAAAACAAATTTACAGCACGGTTACACGAGTGAAATTAACACTGTCTAATATTCACCTCCCGTTCACTTCCATTCAGTGCAAGCAAAGGGGTGGATAAAACATTTGCTTCTGGCGGCAAAACAAATTTGCGTCTTTGCGTAACGTGGAGTTCAGCTTTGGTGAACTGTGACCAGTAAAATTGCCGCTTCAACCAAAAGCAAAGTACGCGTGGAGGAGACATCGACTGTTGCTGTGTCTTACCAGCTGATACTGTGTGATAATGGCCATGAAAAATACAAAATGCCCCTCATGAGAGATTCTGCCTGGCTGGCAACAAGTCAGGGACTGGGCAGGGAATGTAAGAAAATGGAATAACATCATATTGTCAACCTACTTCACATTAGGTAGCAAACATTTAGCACGAATATTGCCTCAGCAGGCGATGGTTGGCCGATCACCTGCATTTGCTCGTGTGACCATGCCCAATACAGTAAGTTGCCTTTTTTTTCAACTGAAGAGAAAAAAAATGTTTTACACAAGGTGACAGTGTCATAGTGCAACTAACAGGGAAGCTTTCAATCCTTGAGGTAAATATAAAATCATCAATGATACGTCAAGATGGTGTGTGGAAAATTGCTATCATATACTCTCTGTATTGAAGATGCAGTCGTTTGTGCTAGTCTCCTTCACCGATTGTTGGAACTTGAAAACTGTTGCTATTGCATTATGACAAGTATTAAAACAGCAAACAGCAGAAGCACTCCAATGACCTAATATTAATATGTTTATATAAAAATATATACATATATATCTCATTGCCTGTAAAAAATACTGAACTCATCAGTTACTAGATATTGATAAAAAAAGACTAATATTGTGGTGTGTATGCCAGTCTGAAATGTATTCTGTTATTTTTGGTCAAAGCTACTGCATTCAGGTAAGTTCTCCTTTAAGATTAATTCAGGGCTGAACGATTAATGCATTCAAACCGACACTTGGAAGTTTAAGATCACAATTTTCAAATCACAAAAGCTGTGACTAAAAAATACAAAAAAGTGATGGAAACAGCTGGCCCTGCTGGCTTCACATGCACCCACACTGCTCCATGTGACTAAGGGTAGATGAAAAAACCACTTGGACAATGCCACGTCAAGCTTTGATGCTCACAGTACTACTGCGTGAAAATGGCTATGGCTTGGTTTGAGTGCAATCCACATGTTTACATCTTACATTGTTTGCTGCAGTGAGTGTGGTTCAGCGAGAGAGTTACAGTGGATGCACTGAGAGCAGACAGGTGTTGGTGATCGGAGCAGAGTCTGTGTGCTTCCTGACCACAGTCTGGAAGCTGGAGCAAGAAAGGTTAACAGCATATTTACAAGGGAGGCGAGTGGTGCAGCTATCGTCAGTGTGCACTTTAGTTTGTGTGACTCGTTACTGTAACTGACTGGTGATCTGTAAGATTCCAGACTAATTTTTACATGTTAATGTTCACATCCCACCTGTTGTTCCACAGTGCTTAAATGGTCTTTATTTAAGTTACGTCATGATGATTATAATAGCTAAATAAAGTTATCAATATATATAATATTAATAAATGTAATTTGATGTAACCACGTAGGCCTGGCCAAAATGAAAAAACACAGTGTATATGTTGACTGTATCCAATGCTGGGCTGGTAATACCATAAAATGATTAATTGTTTTTGTATAGTGAATAATACAGAAGATAAGTAACTTGATTTGAAAAATCAAGGATAATGTGGAATTTGTTTTTTCAACAAAAGGCTGCTGTTAGATGTTGGAGTGTTCTTGAAAGCACAAACAGGAAGAATTTTAAATACTCACTGTCTGATACAGTATGGCCACATATTGCATTAGCAGTATTGATGTAGAGAACAATCTCTAAGAGACAACATACAATTTACTATTATAGCAATGATTTAACTGCTTTATCTTTTAATGGAGTTCATACATGATCACTACTTGAAAACGCGTTCAAAATACTTGTTACTTGTTAATAAAATATGTGCTTTTTCTAAAGAAAAAAAAAAAGCTTCATTAAGTGATTGACCTGGGCACAACCTACAGCATGACCTAACTGAATCAGGTCATTAATCACAAACCAAAGACTTAAACTCATCAAACTTAAATAGTCCTCACTCAACAATGCTACTCTGCCTTTTATTTTTCAACTATTTCCCAAACTGAACTGAAGTGCAAATCATAATAATTGTATGAAATAGACCGGTTATATGGAGGATATAAATTACGAGACATGCAAAGCACTTAAAAACAAAGCCTAACCAACCAATTATTAAAACTGTAGCCTGAAAATGTGTATAGCACATAGAAAAGTCAAATGGACTGTCATTGAGATCCAAGAATATCATATCTGTGTGATCAAGGGTTAAATGTATGTGTGGTATGTTCACTCTAATGACCTGCTGATGATAGGTCAGCAGTTCAGTTTTGCAACGGATGATATGACAAGAACTGCCTAAGAATGGTGTGGGGTGTTCTGGGGTCCTCAGCCCCCAGATTTAGCATGAATCACATCTGCCAATGTTAAAAATCACACATGTAATTCAAACTTTAACCTCAAGTGTTCACAGTACAATACAATTTAATATTAAATCAACTGACTATCACACAGCCAACATCAACTGAAATCTTTCCATCTGGGCACCTAAACTAAAACAGAAAGGTACTGATGAGCTGTTACACTGTATATGTGCCTGTGAAATGGTGGCCCACACTACACTCACCTTGAACAAGGTTACTACAGCAGTTCAGCAGTCAAACTAATCTAGAGCTCTCCTTACAGGTCAGACTGGTGTTCACTATGGCTTTTCTTGACCTTAAAGTCAGGATTTAGAGGGTGACCTTGGCATTCAGATAGGGGAGTGGTCAGGCTCTATCTAAATGTTACACCCTACAACGTGCTGAGCACAGGCAACCTAAGCAGCTTGCACGATGGATACAGAGCAGCCTTGGTATACCTGTCACTCTAACAACACACTTTATACAAACCTGTCATGCTAAGGAATATAATTTCCTCGTAGGTACAAGCCTAATAGCACGTCTTATGAGACTAAACGTTATCACGAGTTAGGAGAATCACAGGTTAGTTAATTACGACATGTACACAGTAAAGCAGACTACTGTATACCTGTGAAACTCGACTTTTAAAAGAATTCGTTCACACCGTTGGCAGACGTGAAGGTTTAGCCGGAAACCCAATTTTAAAGGTGTCATCTTAAAACCATTAACACCAACGTGGGAATTGTGTGCAAGTCGAACTGCCATTGTACCAACACATTACCGTAATATTTAGAGGTTTTAAGAGTCAATGTGTGTCTGTGCCGAGACCGCACCAATTTGTATACAGCCTAGCCAAAAGATAGGCTCGAACATACACTGCTGGAGTCAAGTTTTAACTCAACTAATTAGCGTTAATGTTAGCTACAACAACAGGCTACTCCATCAGTTCAACTGACAGAGAACCAAAGCCCAACGGAAATCTCTTATCTGCCGTCTACAATCCCATAACACAATGGGAAGTTACACCGTGACTTACCGGAGTGTCAACTGTGCACGAGGGTCATAATGCCAACTTTTAACGACTTAATGCTAGCGTTAAACCATTACAGCTAGCTACATGCTAATAATGTCAACTATATGACTGTGTGCCTCACAATAAACAGTCCCAATTTTGTTGCCTCTTTCGAGTCGGGTGTTAATAACGTTAAGCTAAATCTCCTCTAAAAAATGTCGTAAAACGTTACGACCATTTCATCTCAAGATGTGCCGGCTAATGGAATTAGCTAGTTAGCTAGCAAGTACACAGACCACAACGTTAAACTGCACTCAGAATCCTGATGTTTTACTGTTGCCTCGCAGTGAGACAGGGGAAGGTACGTTATGCATATCAAAATACAACTCAGTGCTTTTTCTCCCAATTCACACAAGTCTCTTTCCCTTTGCACACCTCCATACACCAAATCAGCTTTCATGTGCCATTGCTAACATGGTATACAACCCATCTCTGAAAGATAGAAAAAACTAAACTAGTGGGCGGTAAGTTAGCAAGCAAGGAGAACGATTTATAAACACTGTAACTTTATGTGTGGCCCTACGTGACTTATTTGAATGCCGAATTTATCACAAAACACTTCTTAACCACAAAAGAACTTACGTTAAGTACTAAGATACACAACATGCTGGCAGTAAGGCTGAACGTGTTAACTTAGAGATATAAACAGGGAGTTTGGCGTAACATTGTCGGGAATGAAATCCAGTATTAGAGGTGGTTGTGACCTAACGCTAACGTTACACTATAGGGAATAAAGCATGGCCGGTTAGGAGGCCGCAGTGCCGGATACAAACTATGAAGTTAGCAAGCTAGCCTCGCACATTGGTTCCAGTGCCTTACGGTCTATGAACCAAAACATGAATTAAAATGTCAGGGCAGCTAATCGTAATTTCCACATCATTTTTGTCCTAAAGACGATGAGGTTGGTTACATCACTAAAGCCTCGTGTTTAAGGCCACTTTAGAGTTTCACTTCACCGACTTGACCATCGCGTTAGGCCACAACATCAAGGCAATGCATCACACAGCTTTAAACGCAACCAAATGCACCAGCGAGGGCTTGTGCCATACTGACGCAGGGTTTAAGGACGCTTCAGGAGTGCTTCTTTCCTGCATGGGCCTCAGACCTTCGTGTTAGCTTGCTAGCCGGCCTGGCGAAAATGATTCCCAACTAACTTGCGTTCTCACTGCTGACAACCTGTGCGCATTTGTGACTATTTAAGACACATGTCACTGTTGTTGGTAAGTGCATAGAAACCATACGACAAAAGGATTTAGGGTAATCTAAGTTACACAACAGGGAAAGAGGCTAGCAGGAGTGTGCTTACTGTTAAGTTAGAGAAAGATGTGTAGGCTAGTTGTTCAATGACATGGGATTACTGCACTCAGTCGGTGACACAGTAAACCCTAGACAGCTTGCAGAGACGCGTGAAAATGTCAATGAATGGGGTTTTGCACACTGTGCGTGCGTTGCACCCCTGTGAGTTGATTTGAACTAAGTCACGCTGTGTGAACATGATGCAGATGGCTACAGGCTTGCATGGTCTTTCCCCTTCGTTGCTAAATTCGCTCTTCCTTCTCCAGTTTTTGGTTTACTTACGGTATTTCAGGATCCTCGGTGCCGCCACGATGAGGGCAATACTGATTATGTGAGTTTTCAAACGTGTCCCTGTGGAAAGTCAGCCTCTCCTCCCCACGTGTAGACCGACGAGCAGCACCAGTCTAAAAAAACAGACTAAACAGCTGGTCAAGTCTCGCGACACTCCGGTGTGTAGGCAGTTTGTAGTCTCGCGTTAACTGAGAATGCAGTAAAGGCACCTATTTCAGACATGGACCCCTTAACGTTAATCTGATGGCAATATAACTTGCTGATCTCGTCTGAATACGCGCCCTGTTCACATTTACGCAAGAGTCGACGGCAGTCTTAGTACCTTGAAACATTTTTATATGATTTTGGACACGGCAGCATCTGAACTGAAAGCCGTCAGATCGGGGGTCAGACACACACACGCACTTACACACATGAAAGACGTGAACTCACTCAGCTCAATGTGCATGTAGTGCAGGGGTGGGCTAAACCTTTTTGCGCCTTCAAAGGGTGAGGGGTCACAGTGAGGTTCCACATTATTTTTATACAAATTTAAATCTATCAATCAATTTATTAAGCCAGTTTGAATTTAGTTTAGTTATGGAACTAATTACTTATAAGTAAAAGTTTGCATACAAAACCAAGGCACTCCCTCCCATTAGGGCCCTGGGTAACTGGTCCCACTTTTACCCCCCACTACAATGCCGCTAAGTGGAACACTCAGTATGTTTACACGACATTAGAGAAAATTGACTTATTGTGTTAGTCCAACTAAATCCAGAGTTTTAAAATACACGTAAACATGTTGGTCCGACTGAAATTGTACTAATCGAATTTCTCAAAGTCGGACTAACACACCCAACAAACACACACATTACGCGGTGTCATCAGCAGTTAAAAATATAATAGCTGTTCTCACTCGAGCAGCTGAGTGTGTGGGAGCCCGGCAGAGGTTTGCGAGCTTGGCTAGAGGGTGTTGAAGTGTTTGCAGCCCAGTTCTGTGCTCTGGCCCGTCAGGAGAACCACGAACTGACCAAACTGCTACAGAACTACTGCCGCTGCCGCAGACAGCTGACCCAGTCACACACGCAGCTACATACACAGTCCTCTGACTGCAAGAGCACTCAGAATCGTCTATGGAGCTTCAGAGATGAACAGCAGAAACAGTCACTGTGTGTGTGTGTGTGTGTGTGTGTGTGTGTGTGTGTGTGTGTTGTGTTCAGGTGTTGTCACGTAAATAATACTCTGAGTGGGCGGAAGTTTGCTGCATAGATCAGCCTCTCATTGGGCGGAACGAGCCACCTGCTGAAGTCCCGCCCTGCCACCTCCGGTTGTGTAGCAGTTTTCAACCGTTTTCAACACGTCCTTTACTAACTTTTGTGGTGTTTGATCTTGCGGGGATGTAGCCATTTTTCTGCCATGGTTCGCGTCCTGTAGGTGATATTTTTGTGGGCGTGTTACACCAAAACCTGTTTCCCCCTGGCAATATTTTTGCAAGCGCACCGTTGCTGTGGCACCGCCCAGAACGATTGTGATTGGTTGAAAGAAGTACAAGCAGCCGGGGCGTTTTTTTCTCCAATCTCACAGTGAGAGTCGGCCCAGCCAGACCTTTCTTTTCTTGAGAAAGGTCTGGTGAGCGAGACTACGTAAATAACAGTCCCCAAGCAATAAACAGGACAGACAATAGGATTTTATTTATTTTTACACTACATTTTCACTGAAAGCTGACCGAATCTGACCCGAGCCCGAATACAATTTATACATTTTTGACCGAACCCGGCCCGACCCATCGGGTACCATCGGTACCCGTCGGGACCCGTTGGGACCCGTTGGGCTCGGATCGTATAGCCACACTCTAATATAGTGCGACTGGGAGTCAAATTACTTCTCCATACAGTCAATCTGACCCAAAAAGTCTAGGTGCTCTGTGCATGCTCCACAGTTTCCACCCTGGGCTTTGACCCGGAAGTCAAACACCGTTAAATGCATAACAAAAGACGAAGCTGGTAAAAATATGGCAAAATCTTCATCCAGAGCTGTGCATTTTTGGACAGACAGTGTCAGCACCAGTTTGCTGCGAGCTAACCGTAGCTAACTTGTTTGTTGATTGTTTGGTCTGTGATGTAATAGGTCGACTGGAACAAGCTGAATATGTTATGTGTGTGACTTGCGTCTACTCGAATCGCAACCCAGTTTAGATCACCAAGCCCACTTCCGCATACACAGAGCCCTGATGGAAACCTCCGACCACATCCAAGCCGGCGACCCTCCGGTTCCCAACCCAAGTCCCTATGGACTGAGCTACTGCCGTCCATGGCCTCTTTCATCATTCATGACAACTGTGTGGGCGGTGATTTTTTCCAGCAAGGGCTAGCGCATTTTGTGGCTGCGGCAGCTAGTCGTGGCACTTCCGGTGGCAGCTCCAGCTGCCGGATGAGCTGCCTCGCCAGCTGCCACCACCGCAGCAGCTGCCTCGGTCGCTAGTGGCAGCGTACGAGGCAGCAGACAGTATTTCGGCAGCTGCCGCAGCACTACCTCTGTTTTTACTTACTGCCACGGAATGGCAGGGTGTTTGCATGTGTTTATAAACGAAGTTGCCTTTGTCAGCGGTCAATGTATATTAGTACTATGTATATCATACAAAGCTAGATCCTCATCATTCCACCTGTTTTAAACTACAAATTACGATAACGAACTGCCTCAGTGGGACCTCTAGCTGCCTCATAGGCTATAGTGTCAGCTGCCACTGTCGAGGCAGCTCCCGAGGGCAACTGACGGTACTTCGGCACTTGCCGGTTACATCTTCAGGTGTTCCCACAGCTGCCAGTGAGTTGCCATGGCAACTGCCACTGTTTTACCTACACTAAAGCTATGTCCTTGATGTTTTTAATTTCCAATTATTTTTCAGACCCAGATAGAACACCAGGAGGTCCAGCCAGAGCACTGTTCCCACCTGCTTCAAGACTACAACCCCACCCACCCACAACACGGACTGTTGTGGGTGAAGCCTAGCCTACAGAAGTGTGAAATGCAAAACATCAAGGCTGAAAAACTCTTTCATCCCCCTCTGCCATCAGACTCCTGAACAGATGACAGGAGTCACAACCACGGACTCTCTCATCACTGTAGCCTACATTTTGTACATAATAATCTGCGCATTTGATTTGCACATTGTAATTTGCACATTGCATTGCTAACATCAGACACTTCACTTTTGTATATACCAGATACATAAGATTTGTATTCTTTATTTATTGTAATTTCTGTTTTTTCATACTGTAATTTTATACTATTGTACAACTCGGCATCAGTGTGGACAGCAAAGAAAAAATTTCATTGCACAGAGAAACTTGTTTTTTCTTGCTGTACATGACAATAAACACTTTGAATCTCTTGTTTCTTGTTAGAAATCGCTCTAAATACATGGGTCATTTTTTCATACATATATGTCAAAGAGATGGCGCAGTGGGATAAGCAGGCGCCCCATATGTAAGGGCTACAGTCCTCACTGCAGCGCCCCCGGTTCGAGTCCCGCATCGGACGGCCCTTTGCTGCGTGTCTCTCCCCCTCTCTCTGCCTCCATCTCCTGTCTCTCTCTCCAAGATGAGGACTATCTACACTGACCAAAAATATAAATGCAACACTTTTGTTTTTGCTCCCATTTTTCATGAGCTGAACTCAAAGATCTAAAACATTTTCTATATACACAAAAGACCATTTCTCACAAATATTGTTCACAAATCTGTCTAAATCTGTGTTAGTGAGCACTTCTCCTTTGCCGAGATAATCCATCCCACCTCACAGGTGTGGCA
>NC_065507.1:39317568-39323971 GCF_006386435.1 Epinephelus moara | reverse complement strand
TGCGACATCTGTGGCATTGTGCTGTGTGATAAAACTGAACATTTTAGAGTGGCCTTTTATTGTGGCCAGCCTAAGGCACACCTGTGCAATAATCATGCTGTCTAATCAGCATCTTGATATGCCACACCTGTGAGGTGGGATGGATTTTTTTGTGTATATAGAAAATGTTTTAGATCTTTGAGTTCAGCTCATGAAAAATGGGAGCAAAAACTAAAGTGTTGCGTTTATACTTTTGTTCAGTGTATATACATACATATATACATACATATACAGATATATATATATATATACATATATACACACACACATATATATGTATATATATATATATATATATACACACGTATATATATATATACATATGTATATAACAAAGCTGGATTCTCATCATTCCACCTGTTCCAAACTACAAAATTACGACAAGGCTCGAGCTGCCTCAACAGCGGCAGCTGCCAACAAGCTGCCCTTCATTGGTGTCTTATAAATATATGTAGGCCTACTGGCCAGTAGCCTATCAAGCCCTGTCATGCTGCTGTTAATGTAGGGTACCTGTAGATGGTGTTGTGGCCCTAGACCTCCTGGTGTTCTACTTATCTGGGTCTGAAAAATAATTGGAAATTAAAAAACATAAAGTGCATAGGTAAAACAGTGGCAGTTGCCATGGCAACTCACTGGCAGCTGTGGGAACACCTGAAGATGTAACCGGCAAGTGCCGAAGTACCATCAATTGCCCTGTCGACAGCGGCAGCTGACACTAGCCTACAAGGCAGCTGCCTCAGTAGTGGCAGCTGCCTCGGAGGCTAGTGGCAGCTAGTGTAGGTAAAACAGTGGCAGTTGCCATGGCAACTCACTGGCAGCTATGGGAACACCTGAATTTGTAAGCGGCAAGTGCCAAAGTACCGTCAGTTGCCCTCGGGAGCTGCCACTGGCCTCCGAGGCAGCTGCTGCGGTGGTGGCAGCTGGCGAGGCTGCTCATCCGGCAGCTGGAGCTGCCACCGGAAGTGCCGCGACTAGCTGCCGCAGCCACAAAATGTGCTAGCCCTCTTTTTTTATGACGATCCCATTTAAATGTTATTTAGGTTTAAAGTTCTGCCTAATTAAGGGCGTGGCCACTTTGACTGACAGGCTGTCAGCTAGGCCTCACTGCAGGCCACTCAACTTCACCTCCTTGCCATGTTTTGAGATGCTGGAGCCGGCTCACAAGAGCTTGTCGGAGATTTGTTTTTGTACAAATATTGGACAACTAATAAGGCTTGCTGTGCAGATAATTGTACCAAATGACCATGCAAGACACCAGTTCTCCAGTTTTTCAGTAAGTGATATTCTATTATTATGTTACTTACATGTTGGCGCTAATTAGCAACATGAATCGTTGTTTTTCTGGCTTGTTAGCTCAGCATCTCGCTATCTAGCTGCTAACCAACATGCACTGAAGTCCAAACATAATACAAACGTGCTAGAATTTAGGGTGATAACACTTTCAACAAAGGACGTCTGTGTGAAGCTGGAAAATAAAGCTCCATCACGTTAACGTTAGTTAGCTAAAGTTCTGCCATGTAAGTGATACACTTGCCATACAGGCAGTGTAATGTTGAGGTAACGTTAATGTTAGACTTGGTTAGGTAACAGTTTTGTTATGTTAAATGTTGCAGACTGTGTGCAATTACAGTAAGGTGTATGTGTGTAACTTGAAAATATTAATGTCACGTTTCAGCTTTGTTCCAGAAATAACATTATTCTAACTAGATGTTGTGTCTTTGGTTAAGCAAGAGTTGGGTATTGAGGCTGTACGGCAAGTTAACATAAAATTTAACGGTACGCAAGCCCAAACTTTGTTATTTTTGTTAATATTATTGCTAAAACAGGCGATTGATTGTGGTCGGCTGTTGACTGTAACGTCAACCTGTAATGTTTGCAGCTTGTCCACTGCATTCAGTGTTTTTACATCGTCCTTAACACTACTGAACTTAATCGTGTGTTACACAAGTGAATGTGGTATGGCAACACTACATTTAAGTGTCACATATGAAAAATAAGTGTAAATGCAACAGACAGAATAGAGGACTGTGATGTCCACCACCTCTTTGAAGCTAAAATAAAGTGGTGACCTAGAAAATTTAATTTGCAATGTTTTCATGTAAAAAAAAAAAAAAAAAGTCTGGGAGAGAGGTAACCTTATACATATACACCTTCATGTATCTGCTTATCTGTTTAAAGTTTTCCTGTAGGTGATGCAGATAGGCTGGACCAGTGGATGCTCAGCGTGAGAAGACAGAACTGGACTCCTAACAAGGCTTCATATCTGTGCAGTAAATACTTTGAGACTCACCACTTCAGCGCTTACCTCAGGGTACAAAGACCTTTTTTTAATACCTCATAAAGAATCAAGCAACTTACTGCTTTAAATTGATGAAGTATTGATAATTATTATGTACAATACAATGTTTAGAAGACTGATTTTTTTATTTAGGAGTTTTGTTCACCTAATACTGTCAGTCCACACAAGGTAGTTAGTCTTCGACTGAAGCAGACATTCATGCACCTATCCCGTCAAGCTGGTTGTGTCCCACCATGTCTTAACAAAAGTGTTCGTCTTTTAGTGTAATTCAAAAGGTATTGAATTATTGTTTTGATTAGCTGCTGCCTTGGCCAGGTCTTTCTTGTAATAAAGAAATATCCAAATTCCAAACCTTGGATCACCCCCCACATAAAACAGTGCCTTAAAGAAAAACATCAAGCCTTCAAAACCAAGGACTGGGTTACCCTGAAAATGGCAAACCGAAACATCAAAAATGAAAAATTTAAGGCAAAATTGAAATACAAACACAGACTAGAATCTGAATTTGCTAACATGCACACAAAACAGGCATTTCAGAAAGTAAGAACTAAAGTCACCAGATGCACAATAACCGACCCGGAATCCTTCTCAAAAGAACTCAACTCATTCTATGCCCGCTTTGACGTTTATGACTTTTCTGGTGAATGTGAGGATATGTTGAAAGCCCTTCCCCATCTGGAACCAGAGGAATCGGCCCCCTTCACGGAGGAGGAGGTACGGCGCCAGCTCAGCCGGTGCAAGCTGAGCAAGGTCCCAGGGCCCGATGGCATCCCAGCAAGGGTGCTTAAAACCTGTTCACAGGAGCTTTCACCCATCTTTCACTCAATCTTCACCAAAATCTACCTGACTGCCACAATACCCACCATCTGGAAAACCCCGGCCCACAGAACTCAACCACTTCCGCCCTGTTGTCCTCACACCCATCATAATGAAATGCCTGGAAAAACTGCTACTTAACATCATCCTGCCCATTGTCACCCCACAACTGGACCCCCTCCAATTTGCCTACAAAGCCAGGAGGGGCACAGAGGACGCTGTAGCCTGCCTGCTGCACCTCCTTCTTCAGCACCTAGACTCTCGGGGCCACTTTATTAAAATACTCTTCGTGGACTTCAGCTCTGCTTTCAATACCATCCAGCGGCATCTGATGATCCAAAAATTACACCATCTCAACATCCCCCCTAGACTGATCCATCTCACCCACAACTTCCTCGGTAAGAGACTACAAGCTGTACGGGTAGGCTCAACCACATCACCTCCACTCACCACCAACACCGGAGCACCGCAGGGTTGTGTGTTGAGTCCCTTCCTTTACACGCTTTACACTAATGACTGCATCAGCCCATCCCCCAGGACCACTTACCTCAAATATTCAGATGACACAGCCATCCTTGCCCTTCTCACAGACGACTCTTCCCTCGACTAGCATAACACTGTCACACACTTCACCCAGTGGTGTGACAGTAACCACCTTCTCCTCAACGTCACCAAAACAAAAGAATTAATAATCAGCCCTCCCTCCCCCCAGCACCCCATTATCATTAACAATCAAACAGTTGAAACAGTAGACAGCTTCAAATACCTCGGAATAAC
Organism: Epinephelus moara; assembly: GCF_006386435.1. Lineage (NCBI taxonomy): Eukaryota > Metazoa > Chordata > Actinopteri > Perciformes > Serranidae > Epinephelus > Epinephelus moara. The sequence goes on along the minus strand of NC_065507.1, from coordinate 39,320,040 downwards.
ACTGGACAATAAACTCACCTTCGACCAGCACATCACAGACATCCAGAAACGTAGTCACCAAAGACTATCAGTTATCTGTAAGCTTAAAGGACTCTATGTTGCTCCACATCTCCTGCTGTTACTGTACCAAAGCATTATTCAGTCCATCCTACTGTACTGTTCCACCTGTTTCTATACCATGCTCTCTGTCAAAAACCAGACTAAACTCACACGCATAACTGGCACTGCCGCAAAAATCATCGGTCTTCCCACACCCAACCTCACTGAACTTAATAACAGGACCATCACACGTATCCCAACCTCAATAGAACAGGACTCCACACAACCACTAAATGAACATCTTGCCCTGCTGCCCTCAGGACGCAGGTATTCAACACTGAGGTGCAGAAGGACTTGCTTCAGGAAAAGCCTGATTCCCGCAGCCATAGCTGCTCTGAACAACAGGCCCCGTTGATTGTGTCATGTTTATATGCTGTATATATGTCGTTACTCTTTATGTGCTGCTCGCCAGTATGATATATTCTGATGGTGTCAGTGTTTTTATTTAATTTCATTTCATTTTCATTTAACCTTTATTTAAATCTCGAGGAATCATTGAGGGTGAGCCCTCATTTACAATGATGTGAGAGCACAACAAACAACAGTTATGTCATTGTCTTTCATGCTGAGTCCAACAAGTACAGTGCTGTGGAAAAGAATTTCCCCTTGGGGACAATAAAACCTAACTAACTAACTAACTAACTAACTAACTAACTAACTAACTAACTAACTAACTAACTAAAAGAGATTTTCAATCTCAATGGGACTTCCTAGTTAAATAAAGGTTTAAAAAAAATGACCGAATGACCGGTGCCAACAGAGGAAAGACCTCATGTAAGGAGTGGTGTATTTGGTGCCATTCATCTGGACTGTGGAGAAGGGAGACTGCATGGACAACATCCTGAGTTCTGGGTTGTGATTATGATGCCAGAAAACCACTTCCATTTCAGCTTCCGCTCATAAAAGGACAGACCAAGTTTTAACAGTTTGTTTGTTATTCTCTGTCCTTAGTGTGAGGGCTGACATGTAGGGTGAGAGCACTGCCCCCTGTAGGTAGGGTCAGAGAGTGTCCTGCCCACATAAGGACAGGTGTGGGCAATTAGTGTCCCTTTGTCTGAATCCTGGTAGGAGAAGTCGAGGAGTCGAGGAGAGAGGAGGCTTTCAGAGGGGAAGGAAGCGAGGATACACGACTGCAGCCTTCGCGGAAGCCTTTTACCAACCGACACACCTCCCTGATTGGATATCAGTTATTGATTGGACAGCTGATCAGACTGATCTGACACATCACAACATCACTGGAGTTTCATACAGAGTGGACAGATAAGAGATTAAACCCAAGTGTATCACTGTGTAACGAAGAGCCCTTCGTTACTAGTGACTGACGGCTTTGGCCTTGTAAATATTGTACAACTGGGTCTGTGTATTAATGTCACTTTTAAACAAACAATTTAATTAGGCACTTTAATGGCACATGGCACTTTCATGTGATAGTTGCACTTTATTAGCATGATTTGCACAGAGCAGTTTGCACATTGCATATTTGCACATGAGCTTTATTGAATATGCGAAGCATGTGGATGAACATTTCAAACCATGGTGAAATTGATGAGTAGTGATTGGTGACATGTGTTGTCTTCTGCCAGGTGTGGTTGTGGATGATCTGCTTCACCTGAGGGGGAGAGGGAGTTAGAGTAGACAATACTGTGTGCGCACCACAAGGTTTATAATTGATAGACAACAGTTAAAATTAAGTGCTGTTGAGTTTTGGTTCATCAGACATAACATAAATGTGCTTTAATATTGCAGTGTGAAAGTGTTTATTAGTTTGTTAAAGTTGCGGCCTGTGTTTGAGTTGTTTGTGTAGATTCTTACCTGTCCTTCCTGTGTCTCCTCCAGGGTGTTTGGCCAAAAGAGTCCCCAGGCGTACGAACACCAACTTAAAGGTTCCGGGAGAGACTCAAGTGATAGGATAGGAAGAGGGGGGTTTGGTAGATGGTGTATATATGTATATTTATTGTAGTGGGTTTGTGTTTATTCTGGGGGGGTAAATAGCAGTACAGCAGAAATGGTAAATAATGTTAATTGTATGCTGGTTATATTGTCGGTGGTGATTAGCCATGAGATAATATATTTTGTTAAAAAACCTGTTAATGGGAGCATCCAATCAAGGGGACCAGTGATAGGGTATAAAAGGCGTCAGTTTCCATCTGTCCTTGTTGCTGGTCAGGTCTCCCATCTGTTAATGCTGCCATGCCTGTACCGCTGTATGTGTTTTTTTCTGGTTTGATGAATAAACACCCATGATATGGTGCACGGTACCATCGCCTTTTGACAGCTCTGTTACTGCATCATCCAGCCGCTATGGTCATTCTAACAGTATGATTTCTTACAACTTGGTAAGAAATGTCCCACAAATTGAAAAAAAAAAAAAAA
>NC_065507.1:39315645-39317416 GCF_006386435.1 Epinephelus moara | reverse complement strand
GAGATAACGTTAAACCTATCAGTCTGAAAGAAGCCACAGAGCTTGTGGCTCGCTACGTGGTAGAAGAAATGCTGCCGTTGTCTACGGTGGAGTCTCAATAGGTGGAGTAGGACTCGCTGACAGACATATTTCAGACTCAGGACTTGCATTATGCCTGGTACACGCTAGGGCATTAACAGAAAAGTCGATTTGTCGACGTGTCAACGTCAGTGGCACAAGCATCGGCGCCTAACTTTGTGTAAAAGTGGGGGGGCAAAATATGACCTGAGTAAGGATGTGCGAAAAACCAGAAACAAAACATATTCCAATAAATTTATTGATTATGAGTCTTAATGCTATGTTGCAGGACCAATTAATTTAAAGAAATGAGGCATTCAAATACCATTTTAACAATTTACAAATTTGATTACAAAGGCAGAAGTTACACATTTTTTTTCAACTGTCCAGAGCAACATAACGCTGGAGGGCTCTGCATTAACGCTGCATTGGTCACAACTGTAGGTAGGGTGACTAGGTCCCAATAAACCAAATGTGGGACAAGGAGTAGGTTTGAGAGGGACAATGTGGGACACCCACCCCCAGCGCGAAGTTTAGTCATCAGAGACTGAATACATTCATCATAAACTATACGTTGTCTACTGAATATTAACACTGCACTTTTTAATTATTTAAGTATTTAGCCACACAGAGACTTGTGGTCAGTGGGATTTGAGGATTCTTATAATAACATCTGTACAGCTGTGAAGCCCTGACTGTATCTGACTGAGCCTTAATGAAAGCTGTTGTCTAGTATTTTTTTTTTCCTCTGAAAATATTAACCTTACAGTCAAACACAGTTTATTCAGCCTGTGTAGTTAAAGGGACGGGTCAAACTGATATGATGCTGATTTACAGGAGAATTCATATCAAATAGAGGATAAACCATGAACATAAACTACACATTACCTGTAAAGCATTTTAATAAAATTAATCAATCATAATTAAAACAACTGGAGACTGAGAACAAACTGATATATGAGTCTGATCACTTTTTTAATGAATTGACATCATTCCAGACAGGATGTTAGTGTGTCTGTGACTTCCTGTACGGACTGAAGGCTGCTGGAAACTGTCGGGAAACTGTCCGACTTCACCGCAGCTTTTTCTCACCGCCCCCCCGCTGCGGCCGCCTGATCTCGTCTACTTTCCAGGCGAGGCGCTTTCCAACGAGCCTATGGCCTATTAGCTAACGAGTGTAACCTGTTGCAATCAAGGAGGTTTAAATAGCTGCTATATGGGGCGGGAGGGGCGGGCCCTATAGGGCTTAAACGCACATGCGGTGTTACTATGACAATAAACAGAGAGCCTACGTGGGCCGGCATGAATGCAAGCACGGGTGACAACCAATCTTGCGGGACTTGGTCTCAATTTGCGTGACGCGTGAAAAGAGACAAATGCTGTGCAGTCCCACGCAATGCGGGACGGTCACCTCACATGTTTTTTTCCTTATCTTATTGTTCCATAAGTTATGGATAGTTAGCTGGCGTTTCATGGTTGGTTTTTCATGTAGACCTACCCTACAGTCTGTGGCACACTGTACCAGACTGTACAGCTTCTGCTGCAGTATGCGCGTGCAGAGAGCATCGCCAGATGTCAGGAGTGAAACACGCAATCAGACAAGCTGCTTCTCCACATCTTTCCCGTTTTTATCATTAATGTGTCTCAAACTACAATGGCGAAAACGTGAAATGCATCCACAACTAAAACAGGCAAGCTAACTACCAGTATTTGA
>NC_065507.1:39292056-39310285 GCF_006386435.1 Epinephelus moara | reverse complement strand
AGTCATTTATTTTCACTTGTACAAAACCAACATTTGTTAATCAGAATGTGTAACTACACTGCAGCTCGGCACAACTCTGCTGATACACTATTTTTTGCACATTGTGTGAAATGTGAATAAACATTTATAGTCAAAATTAATAATTAAATGACATCGTGATGGGTATTGTACATTTAGTAAGAAAAAAATAATATTTATTACATGGGGAAAGTTTAGTTTAAATGTGTTGTAGAACTATTACTGTTACTTTATCTACATAAGATCAAATATTTTGGTATGAAAAGCTGCATTTTTTATTTAACCAAGTGTCCTTTATCATAACTACATGTCTGACGATTGTAACAAACCAAACCGCATGAAAATCGGTTGAGAATTCAGCGAGTAATGATGATTTTAATCATAAATAATCTCCTGCCTCAATAGACATACATGCATTAGGCAGCGCGGCTCCACCTGGGCAAGATGGCGACCGTGTTGACCTATCGCTCCAATGAGGAGCATCGTTGAATGCGGCATCTACGTATATATATCTATGGTTATTCTTGTCCTATTTTTATTACTTTGACTATTATACACTGCCAGAACTGTGTGTCTGTTCATGTACCAACCGACATGTTGTTGTAGTCACCTAAAAGCGTCAGCAGATGGCAGGAGCTACATTTGAAGCGCCATACGTAAACTGTCAAGCTACTGTATCTTCCACAGGAAGTTCTGACAAATGTTTCAGAATAAAAGTCTATTTAGAAAATGGAGGAATTCTCTCTGCCGAGGTTATAAGGGGCTTTTAATTTGAAACAAGTGTTGAGTTTGAAATGACGGTGCGATATGTTAACTTTACAAAGACAACGAAGCAGATAAAAAGTAAATATATAAACACACAGATGGATTAATAAATAACGGACCGTCTACAATGTAGTCTGTTTCAAATGAAGCTGGGAGCCTCTGCAGTTGTGGTGAGTAAAAGCCCTGCCGCTATTTGTTATTGTTATTACTTTATGTCCGACCGTGAGGATGTACCATTGTTTGCTAGCTTGATGCTAATGACAGTAACGTTAACTCAGCAGGTTGACAAAGTGCCTCTGCTGTTTCACACCATCATTTCCCCCTTTTACTCTGTGTGGTAACATCCCTAGAGGAAATATTAAAAATGCTGGGGTGTTGTTGTCATACAGTTGTCTACGGCAGCAGATCGTTCTGTGTTTCTACTGGTCAAAGTGATGGCTGTGATGGGAGAATTGGATCTCAGTGAAGGGCAAGTGGTCCATAACTTTAATTTTGGAGACAAAAAAATGTAGGCTTAGCGCCCTGTGGTCCATTGCCCAATAGGAAATGTAGAATACTCAAAAGTACTTTAAAAGTGCTTGAGTTACTTTTCTCAGGGAGTAACGTTGGAAGTACTTTTAAAGTAATTGAGTTACTTTACTCAGGGAGTAACGCAGTAAAGTAACTGGTTACTTTTTTTTTTAGAAAGTAACGCAGTAACGTACTTTGATTACTTTTAAAGTAACCCTTGCCCAACACTGCAAATAACTGCCCAAAACAGGCCAGTTACAACAAAGACAGGACAATACAAGGACAACACCCAACAATACAGGTAACACACAACAAGTAAAACAAGTCACAATAGCGCACTGGAGAAATAAGTACACATATTAACAATAAGAGAATAGCCTAAGAAAAGAGAGAGAGAAAAAATATATATACAGATATATATATACATCACCTGAAGCATGTGCAGTTCAACTTAAAATAAAAAGACAAACTGCTTTTGAACATGTGAAAGGATGTCAGGGAGCGAATATGTGGTGGTAATTTATTCCAGTGTGATGGGGCCATAAATCTAAAAGCTCTCTTTCCAATTAGTTTATGAAGGGAAGGTACAGTGAAATAGGATTGTGCTGAAAGTCTAAGTTGATATCTTGATGAATACTGGACTAGATATTGTTTTAGATAATGAGGATAGTCAAAATGTATGCATTTGAAAATCAATTGAAACCAGTGAATATGTCTTCTTGTTTTAAGTGATGACCAGTTAAGTGAACTATACATGGAACAGTGATGAGTGGTGAAGGAACAACCAAGAACAAATCTGCAAAGCTTATTATAGGCTGTATTAAGAGGTAAGAGATTAGTCTTGGAGGCATTCATATACACAACTTCAGCATAATCAAAAAAAGGAAGAATGAGTTGAGAGGCCAGTTTCTTTCGGGTGTTGAGGGTGAAACAGTTCCTAGAACGATATAGAACACTAATTCCATAGTTCACTTTATGAAGAACAGAATCAATATGTATTTTTAATGATAACTCGCTATCAAGCCACAGACGTAGGTATTTAAATTTATCAACTCTATGCAGAGATGAGCCATCTTTACATATTATGTTTTTTGTTGGATTTTACTTTAATGTTCTGGTTTGTGCCAAAAACCATAGTATAAGATTTGGCTTTATTTAATAATAATTTATTAGATAGGAGCCAGTCCTGTACAGTGTTGAAGTCAGATTGAAGAGTTGTATGAAATTGTGGAAGGTTGGGTTTGGAGCTGTAGATGACTGTGTCGTCTGCATACATTTGAACAATTGAGTAGGAGCAGATTGCTGAAGATCGGAAAATAGAAATGGACCCAGGGTCGAACTTTGGGGGACACCTCTTTGCTGAACATAAAATTCTGATTTATGACCTTGAAGAACAACACACTGCTTTCTATTGTGAAGGTAAGAGTTAAACCATAATAATGCACTTCTGGATAACCCCACAGCATACAACTTGTCAAGAAGTAAACAATGATCAACTAAATCAAAAGCTTTTGTAAGATCGAGAAAGATGGCACCTGTGAGATTACCAGCATCACAAGCAGAGAACACATCGTTGGTAAATTTCAATAGAGCAGTAGAAGTTGAATGATTGGGTTTGGTAAATTTCAATAGAGCAGTAGAAGTTGAATGATTGGGTCTAAAACCGGATTGAAAAGGGGATAGGATATTATTAGTCTTAAGATGTTGGAATAACTGGTTAAAAATGATTTTCTCAAAGACTTTGACAGTAGAGCAGATGATGGATATAGGTCTATAGTTATGTGGATCGAGATTGTCGCCGTCTTTAAAGAGAGGAGTTATGCGTGACTGCTTCCAGATAGCTGGTACCTCACAAGTAGATAAGGACAGATTGAAAAGGTCAGCGAGTGGGAACATAAGCACCTGAGAAGCAAGTTTAATATATCTGGCTTCAATCCCATCAAGACCAGCGCCACTGCTTGAATTGAGCTCTTTCATAGCAGATAGGACATCTGTAGGTGTAATTTTCTTAAAGGAAAAACTACTGCACTGAGAGAGTTCATTATGACAGTGGTTGTAATGAGATTCATCAGGAATATGACCAGAGAGAACAGAGGAGAAATGCCGACTGAAGACCTGGGCAATAGCGCAAGAGTCATGGATAATAGCATTACCATCTCTAAGTTGGTTTATATGATGTTTATTATTTGTATTTAAAATTGTTTTAATATTGCTCCAAAACAACAAACAGCTAAAATAAAGTAATTAAATTAAAGTAGTTAAAATGATTTGTGTTTGTTCAACCTGAAAAATATATAATTAATTGGAAATAAAATTTGTGAAATTAACCCTCCCACCCCTTAGAAAACACATGAGACTATACCTGTTGAGGTGCTTTTATTTAAAAGCAATAAAAACTGAACAGGATTAATTAACAGTGTAGCTCAAGATTCAAAATATAACCAGTAAGGTCAATAAGATTCCTTATTAAACTTCTGTGCCTGTATACAGACAATAACTGTAGTAATTACCATCATCAAGTTAAAGAACACTCTCAAAAGTTTGTTATCATCAAGTACCTTAGAAATATGCCAAAGGCGCTACATTTTCAAAAATTGTGAAAAATTAATGTCAAGCTATCCTTAATGGCCCACAGTGAGGACACTTTGCAGCATTTTCAAAACAGGATACCATTGGGTGATTTTGATCTCACAATTGACCTATGGCTAAGCCACGCCCCCTCCACTCACTCAGACAAACTATCAATATTCAGTGACCAGGCACTATGGCAGGTGTCACAGTACACGGCATTTCGCAGGAGGCAATTGATGATTTTTGAGGACATAACGATCAGATGTCATTGAGAAGTAACCAAAGGGGCCTAAACTATGCATTGGAGGGATATATTCATCATTTTATTGTTGAGAAGGTCGATGAAAAGCTTAAATTACAAGCCAAAATTTACAGGTCCCAGTGTACGCTTGTGAACCACATCTTGTTGCCGTAACAATCAAAGACAGCAAGTGAAAGTGCCACTGAAGTTAAGGTTTTTGGCTCAGAATATGAGAAAAGGATGACGGCCTTTTTACCATCTTTACCAAGAGTGTGTCTCTGTTAGTTTGGTGCTACAGTATTTACACTGAATCATTCAGCATAATGTTTGCCAACCTTTGTTATCTCTGCGATTATTACAGATAAGTTAATGAAGCTAAGCTCCAGAAGTTAACGTTAGCTTAATTTAGAGCCCTTTGGACAACAGCTAACAATGATATACGATCACCAAAGTACAAAACTAGAACAAAATAGGCTAATGAACTCCCAGCAAACAAGGTGACATGATGAACAACGCAGCTAGGGAACTAACATTAGGCTAACTTTAGCTAACGTTAGCTAGAGATGTTAAAGATAACTTTATATTTCTTTCCAACAAAGTGACAATATTGCCTCAAACACAATGTTGACTTACCTTAAAACAGATGTAGACATCATTGTTAATCTTATTCACGTTGAGTTGATGTTGTGGTTTAACGTTACCACACAACTTCATCCAAAGGAGACACTTTTCTTGGTTGAGATGTGGTTTAGGAAAGGTTAAAAAATACACCTCGTCGCCCAGCCTCTCAGGATACCTTGTGGCAGAGTTGCATGTACCCCATGCACACCGTTTGACCATTTCTAAACTTCAAATCTCCGAAAAAGCTCATAAAACCAAACAAAACTGACTTTCTGTAATGCATTTGAATGAACGTCCAGGCAGAGAATGTCCGAGTGTATGGGAATGGCTATACGCACTGTGATTGGCTCATCTCCTTTGAGGGCGGGACTTAGCCATCGGTCAATTGGTGCAATTACATGCATAACAAACTTTAGATTATGTAACAAATTGGAATACTAAATGAAGTACAGTTAAATATTAAACACTGCACAACTCATCAGTAAAAAAGCATCAACATTTTTGGAAGATACATCCCATTTTACAAATAAGATAAAATAACAAGTTTAGACAACTGCTCCAGGCAGCAAAACACCAGTTACAGAATACTCTACTCCCACTGGATCACTGTCCAACCAAAACCACATCTCCAAATTTAGTGTGAAACTGAAAGACTGAAGAAATTCTCCAAGTTGTTAAGCCAAACAAACAATTTACAATGCCAGTGAATAACCTGAAAAATACCATTGCCACAAAGCAGGCTACTATTCTTTGCTCATGAAATTTTTTTACATTTTTACAATAGGTGGTTTTACTGGACAACAACAGTATCAACCATTCAGACCAGGTTTGGTTCAGTGCAGACTCTGTTCAGTACAGACTTGGTTCAGTTCACACTCAGTTCAAACTCTGTTCAGTGCATAATCAGTTCAGTTCAAACTTGGTTCAGTGCAGACTCAGTTCAAACTCTGTTAAGTGCAGACTCAGTTCAGGGAAAATTCGGTTCAGTGCAGACCAGGTTTGGTTCAGTTCAGATCATGTTCAGGTAAAGTTCAGAAAACAACAAAACAATACAACAAATCAAAAACAAATCCCCAGTCCCACTGTCATTTGTCACCTGTGCCCCCTTTTACATGAACAGCTTGATTTTCAGTTGCCGTATTTTAGTGTTGACCTTGTGTCCATCCAAATTCATAAGGGCTTTCTGCACAAACTCAAATGTGTATTTCAGGTTGTCTGGGTAACTGACATCTAGGGCATGAATTAGCCCAAACAGTAAGATGAAAGCCAGTATGACACTTTCCACACTGGAGAGGACTTTCACACCTTCAATGACAACGGCTCACCAAACTCATTTCTTCGGAATGTGTAAATGCCCATAACTGTGGTGGCAATGTCATTCTCAGCATCCTCAGCTGCATAGGGCTTAGAAACAGAAACACACAACATTCATGTTACATACAATGCTTAACATCACTAATATTGTAGCTCATTCCATAACAGTGTGCTACTGGAGGAAGTAACTGGGGACACTGCTCTGCACTACACCGAAAACACTTAAACTTAACAGGTACTCCTTGAAGAGAGAGTTTGGATCCTCATTGAGGTAGACAACAAGGCTTTCGAGGACACAATCCTTCCTGATGCTGATGTTGTCACACTAAAACACAGGCCATAAAGCAAGAGAATATTTAGTCCAATATGGGTGCAATGGTGGAACAGAGAGCAAAACAGGTTGTGGAAGAGCAGTGTCTTTGGTGTGTGTACATCAATGATTAAGCACATGATTGCAGTTTTGTTGTATGCTAGTTCAAATAAGGACAATGAAGTTTATATCTTAATATTTATCAAATATGTTTAAATGAACATCTATGTACAATATAATCTTAAAATAATCTCCCCATTACAGTTAAAGGATAATGATTGCATTTTCACTAAACACATCTTTTATTGCCAGTGTTACGGCCTCCATACAAACACAGAAATCATGGCTCCATAGGGGCAGGAGGCTGCAACATATAAAAGAGGACGCCACACCAAAAGTAACAGTTTACCCACAGGCTTTATTTTTGTAACCCAAATATTAACCAAAACACAAACAACTAAGAGAGAAACAAAAGGGACTGGAGACCCCGGCCAAAAAGAACAAAAGGAGGGAAGACGCTGAGCCAACCACGCAGTGGGCCGTCGCTCCCAGCGTCTCCCCCTAAACTAATTGAAAAGGAACTAAACCTAGAATAAACAAAAAAGACGAATAAAGTAACTACCGGTCATCTCCAGCCCAAACTAAAACAACAAACTAACACAACAAAACCCCAGCCCCTAAATGAGCATGGGGGAAAAACCTGCTTGGGGAAAGAAAACAAAGGAGGAAAAGGGGAAAAACTCCTCACTACCTCTGCTGGTGTCTGTGCCGTGTGCCGAGCCCTGTGTCTACTCTCCCTGTCCCTCTTATCCCCTCCTCCTCTCTCTACCTGAGTGCCGATTGCACTCAGATGAGCAGGCAGAGGGAGGAGGGAGACAAACATGACAGGAGAGAGAGACAGCACAGGCTGCTGCACGTAACACCCCCACCCTAAAAACGTGAGTGGGGGGGAAGTGCCGCAAACATCATTCACGCACTAACATCTGGACAATGTGTCGGCCAGGACATTCTCTCGGCCTTTAATGTGCCGGACCTCCACATTGACAGACTGTAAAAATAGTGCCCAGCGCATGAGCCTCTGATTGGCGTTTCGCATCTGATGAATAAACACAAGAGGGTTGTGGTCAGTGTACACAACAACGGGCGCACTAGCAGAGCCGACATAAACTTCAAAATGTTTGAGTGCCAAGATAAGCGCGAGAGCCTCCTTTTCAATAGTAGAGTACACACGTTGATGCGGATTAAATTTTTTGAGAAATAAGAGACTGGATGCTCCACCCCATCATCTCCATCTTGAAGGAGCACAGCACCCGCCCCCGCATCACTCGCATCAACAGACATTTTAAACGGACGATCAAATGTGGGCGCAGCCAGGACTGGAGCATGAGTTAGCAAGGCTTTTACACAGTCAAACGCATGCTGACAACTGTCAGACCAATGGAAGAGAGTCTTTGGACTCAACAGATCAGTGAGCGAAGCCGCAACAGCCGAGAAGTTTTTACAGAAGCTTCTGTAGTACCCCGCCATCCCCAAGAACTACATAGGGGCTGCTATAACGCGCCTGCAAAGCAGAACCAGGAATAGGCAACAACACCAACACTTTGTCGCCAGGACTAAAAGATCTACTTTTAGCGTTTCTATTGAACCACCTTTTCATTCTCGTTTGAACAACAGACATGTTTTGCTTCGCCAATTCACAGGTGCGGTGAAGCTTGAAATGGAAATTGCTGACATAATCAAGCAAATTCTGTGGCTCGCTATCACCCAGCCATTTCTCCTGCAGAAGTTTAAGAGGGCCACGCACAGTGTGCGCAAACACCAGCTCTGCCGGGCTAAAGCCCAGGGAGTCCTGAACTACCTCAAGAGCAGCAAAAAGGAGGAGATGGACACCCTCATCCCAGTCCTTACTGGACTCCAGGCAGTATGTGCGGAGCATTGACTTTAGAGTCTGATGGAAACGCTCAATCGCCCCCTGACTTTCTGGGTGATACGCACTTGAACAACAGTGAGTGATGTTAAGTTGCTTCATCACTTGTGCAAAAATTCGTGACATAAAATTGGATCCCTGATCAGTTTGAATCATCTTAGGCAACACAAACAACGAGAAAAACCTCACCAATGCTTTCACAACAGTTGGAGCTGTGATTTTACGCATGGGAATGGCTTCAGGAAACCGAGTCGCGGAGCACATAATTGTCAGAAGGAACTTATTCTCAGCTTTTGTGCGCGGAAAGGGACCAACACAATCAACAATAACACGCTCAAAGGGTTCGGCAACCACTGGAATTGGATAAAGGGGAAATGGTGGAATTGTCTGGTTAGGTTTACCAGAGACTTGACAGAGATGACATGTTTTACAGTACTGCTTCACATCCTGCTTCACCCCCGGCCAGAAAAAACACCTCAAGACACGATCATATGTTTTGTTAACCCCTAAATGGCCAGCAAGTGGGTTATCATGAGCCAATTTGAGGATTTCATGCCGGTGTGTTTTTGGGACTACAATTTGTGTCACAACACCCCAATCATCCTGCGTGGACATGTGTGGCGGCGTCCATTTGCGCACAAGCACGCCGTCTCTCAAAAAGTACCCAGAGGACATCGTCTCAACTTCGTCCCCTGGAACAACCACATCAAAACAAGGAGTTAACGACACATCAGCTTTTTGTTCAACAATGAGCTGCTCTCGTGACATGCAAACTTTTGAGCTATTCCCCTCAACAGGAGAGGAAACAACTGAAGCTGCAGGAGTGACCACAGGTGGAGGAGGATTAGCAGGAGGAGAGATTACTGGCGGAGAGACCGGACAGCCAGGATCGGCCATGAAAGTGTCCACCAATCCTACCTCATCCACCTCATCAAGCAAATCCTGCTTCTGCCTGTTTGACATTGCGCATGTGACAGCGCAAACTGAAAACACCTCCGGGAATTTTCGCCCCAAATCATCTGGGTGTTCAGAAAGAGGGACTGCAGTTACTTCAGGATTCAACAACACTTTACCCCCAGCCAAATCATTGCCCAAAATGAAAGAAACCCCCTCTACAGGAAATTCTGGACTAACTCCCACCACTACACGCCCCTTAACCAACTCTGAGTCAAGGTAAATAGCATGCAAGGGCACACTCACTAACTGCATACCAAACCCTCGGACCAAAACGTCAGAGTTAACAGAGGATTGGGCCGACAACGGTAGCACCCCTTCTAGGATGACAGACTGTGTGGCTGCATTATCCCTCAGAATGGTGATAGGGATTTTCGGCCCCCCCTCTGACAGGGAAACAAAACCTTTCATAAGAAAAGGTGCATACACATCCAGGTCAGGTTTATCTGAAATAGACTGTTTGGGACCAGACTGTTGATTGGGCAAAGCTTCAGTCTTCAACAAATTAACTGCTTTTGGAGATTTGTTCCGTTTATTCAAAGCAAAACAGCGGTTCATGGTGTGGCCACGCTTCTTACAATAGAAACAAAAAAACTTGTCTTTTGTGTCTACACCCTCCTTACTACCAGTCTTCATCTCGCCCTGAGAATTTGACTTTGCCGGAAAAACAACGGACCTGGCAACAGGAGCACCACGCTCAGAGATCCAGTTTGATTTTTCAAAGTCATCTCTGTGCGTGAGAATGTACTCATCAGCCAGAACCGCCGCGTCAGACACTGTGGATACTTTTTGCTCATTAATGTAAGTAGTGATTTTATCTGGTAGACAGTTCTTAAAATCTTCCAGTAGCATTAAATTGCACAAATCATCAAAACTGTCAACATTTTTAGATTGGCACCAACGATCGAACAGTGCTTCTTTTTCATGTCCAAACTCAACATAAGTCTGATTGTCATTTTTCCTGAATCGGCGAAACTTTTGACGATATGCCTCGGGCACCAATTCATATGCCCGCAGCACAGCTGTTTTAACTGCTCCGTAATCCAGACTTCTCTCAAGTGACAGGGATGCGTAAGCTTCTTGAGCCTTGCCTGTAAACACACCCTGCAAAAGCAAGGGCCAGACGTTTTTAGGCCACTTTAATGTGTTTGCGACACGCTCAAACAAAACGAAGTACTTATCAACATCCTTATCATTAAAGGGAGGGACCAAATGAATGCATTTATTAACATCAAATTTGCCAGATTGAAATTGAGACGCACCGGGTGAGGATGAATGCTTCAACTCAAGCTCCTTTAAACGAAGCTGTCCTTCCACCTCTAGTCTTCGCAAAGCCAATTCATTTTCAAGTTCTTTTTCCTTAATTGATAAACGACGCATTTCGATTTCCAACTCTTTAAGACGGAGCTGCTCCCCCGGATCTTGTTGTCCGGCAGCTGAGCTCATTGTCGACACAGTGGGGGCAGGAGGCAAAACCCCTTTGTCAGACAAAACAGTCCATAACTCAGATTTAATCACTTGCTTCTTTGCCTGTTTAGGCACATTGATATCAAAATGACCGGCAACAACAATTAACTGCTCTTTTGTGCAAAGGTGTAATTTATCAAGGCTAGGATACGCCACAAAATCATCTAGATTAAACTCCATAGCCAAAACACAGTGCACAAAAACCGATCGCAAAAATCTCACCGAGTTAAAAAGGACAAAGGACGGGCTGAAGAAAAAAACCCCAAAAAAACCCTGGCACAGCACACACGGAAAAAAAGACGGCACAGACCACTGCACGACCAAAGTGGCGTCCAAAACGTGTGCACAAAAAGCACACAAAAAGTAGGCAATACAACCCGATGGCAAAACAATACAAAGTACCAAAGTAACAACCCGCGGTGTCAAGCTACGCGTCAATTAACACCGGGAAAGAAAAAAGTTACAATGATATAATCCGCGGACACCAGTAACTGCACCAAAACATAACAGCACAGTTACAACGCGGAGGCAAAAAGCCAAAAAGCCACCAGCAGTTAACAACGCACTGCGTCTCAAAAGAAGCCTACAAACGCGAATGGACGAGCTCCCAAATATGTTATGGCCTCCATACAAACACAGAAATCATGGCTCCATAGGGGCAGGAGGCTGCAACATATAAAAGAGGACGCCACACCAAAAGTAACAGTTTACCCACAGGCTTTATTTTTGTAACCCAAATATTAACCAAAACACAAACAACTAAGAGCAGGATGGAGCAGGACAGCCAGGATGTATTTTTTATTTTCTATTACTTTTATTTTCTGTCCCTTCACTCCTCCTTTGTTCTGGAATATGTGGAAAAGCTTGTCTGAGAAGTGGTCCAGCTTGGCCAGGAACTTTGATTGAAGTGGCTTTGTGGTGATCCGCAAGAACTCATCATTCACCTTGAAAAAATACAAGGACAAAAAAGCCATTTATTTATTTTACTCTCATATAAAGTTGCAGGGCTATAACAAATTACAGATTTACATCCATTAATAACCACGGCAAATAAAAACAGTCAACAACAGGGGTAGAAGTAACTAATTGCATCTACTCACATTTCTGCAATTAAGTCATTGTTTATGGTACTACTTTGGAGTCGTATAAAGAGTACAGATACTGAAATATTTTTAAATTATAAGTAAAGCTGATGGTACTAAGGCAAAAGTACTCTGTACTTGTTACTTTTTAATTCTTGATGCTGAATGCTTTATTCTCCTGTTAAACTGCTCAGTGGTCAAGGTCACCTCGCCAAACCTGAGAGTGTGTTGCCACCTGTCAGACAGCCTTACTGGCTACAAAAATTTAACTGATGTTTTTTTTTTAACATGTACTCATTATTCAGTTAGGAATTTAAAACTAATGCTTACTTAAGTTTGAGTAAAAGTACAAACTTTAAAATTTATAAAAGAGATGGACACAAAATTTTATTTAATTGCAGTAATTTGAGTAGTAATTATTTTCACCCCTGCATACACACCTACATGTGTACTTACCCCACTTTCCTGGAAGAGGGCAGGCCATCGGTCTTTGAAGTCTCCTATCATTGGCCTCTGCTCCATAATCTCCAGGCGTCTGTGGGTGAAGGTCTTCTCCATTTTTGCTTTTATTACCACTTCATTGTCACGCTTTTTAAGCTCTGACAATAAAGCAATTCTCTCATTCTTCAAGCTTTCTGCAGTTTCACCTTTTGGGTGCAGAGGAATGTAGTTAACTTCAGCCTTTCGTGTTTTTTTTATGATGGCTGCAGCTTTGCCCTGGCCTTCTCGTTTGTTCTTCAAGGAGTTTACACGGATTTCAGGATGTCTCAGTCTTCCCAGTTTTGTTCGATACTTTTGCACTTTATACTTAAGTGACTGTTTCCAACCCCAAAAGCCTGTCTTGGTTCCCAGCTGTCCTAAACATGGATGGGCTCTCGTCAAAGCTTCTGCAACCTCTTCACATTGGTAGTCTTTTGGGTATTTTGTGTACTTCATAATTTCTTGAGCTAGGCCATCAAGAATAACTCCTTTCAGCTTTGGGCCAGGGGTGAAGTATGTTCCATTTCTCTCAAACTCTGCATTCTTTTGCTGTAGTTCAAAATCAGCCTCATAAGTGAACTTTGGGATGACAACAACCCATGGCCAGGAGGACAATCCTGAGAGCTGAACTTCTGGGGATGAATGTGGGGTTGATGTAGGTGGCAGTAGCTCAGTCCATAGGGACTTGGGTTGGGAACTGGAGGATCGCCTGTTCAAGGATAAAGAATAAATATGATAGTAATAACTAGCCCAAATCTAAGAATAGCAACAAGGAAGCAAATTCAAAGATGAAGAGGCCAACAATTTGTTAATGACCCCCTCTGATCCTCTTACCCATTTAAAACATGTCTCGGTGGTCTTTAAAACTTTATTTGTCGTTGTTGACCTGTTTACACGAGAATGGACACACTGAAAACAGAAGTCTTTCCCGTTTCTCAGTTCCGTGACTCCGCCCATCTGTGCAGTTAAATATGGACTGACTGGAGGATTATGGTCACTCAAAATCAGGGCTGTTTCAAGACACTCTGGGGGCCCCAGGCAAGAGGCACCTTAGTTCTCAGGTTGAATGCAAATAAAGTGACTGATAACTGATCAATTTATGAAGTGACATTGTTATGCAAAATTGATATTGCAGTTCTCAAGGAACTGTGGTGCTTCATATCGCAGCGGTGCCTGGATAGGGTGACGTGTGTGCTTGTGCTGCTGCCGTGGTCCTGCCAAATGCCTCCTGCTGCTGCTGTGATCATTAGTCATACTTCTGCTGTTATTATACATATATGATTATTGTCACATACGTATACTATCAGATATTAATATATACTTTCAACATATTGTACCACAATAGCCAGAATTATAATTATAATATTATTACTTTCATTTATGTTGTTGTAAGCTACTGTCATTACCATCTCTCCTGCATCTCCCTCTGTCTCTGTCTCTCTCTCTCTGTCTCTCTTTTTGTCTCATTGTGTCATACGGATTACTGTTAATTTATTATGCTGATCTGTTATAACTACTTTTAATGTAACACATTCTCACTTACCACTGTCTCGTTTTTTTTCATCCTCCTCTTGCTTTTTTTTTTCTTTTTGCGTGCCCTGAAGGATATGTTTGCTTCATTTTGCCCGGCACCGGCAGCAGCAGCAGCAAGTCAGCTAGTAGGGGGCCCCATTAGGGAGGTCTCCCAATGTGTCGTCGTTGCAGTGTCTAAGGGGGTTTCAAGCTGTGTCGTTGATTACGGACCAAATGTCAGCAGTCTCTGGGAGGGCCCCTCTAGCCACTCGCAAGCAGCAGCTAGTAGGGAGCCCCATTAGAGGGGATTCCAACGTGTGGGCACCCTTCCAGCTCGGGGCCCTAGACAATTGCCTAGTTTACCTGTCCGGTTGCGATGGCCCTGCTCAAAATCAGCAAGATGACGCACAGAAACAGCAGTTAATAGTCTGCAGTGCTCCCTGCACATTTCTCTCTTTCTGTATGTGTGCGTGTGTGCGCCTCTCTCTCTGTACGTGTATATGACTGTGTGGGGGTCTCTCTCCCTGTATGTGTGAATGTATGTGTGTGTGGGTTCTTCTCTCTATCCCACTCTCTATGTATGCGAGTGTGTGTGTGTCTCTCTCTCTTGCTCTGGAAATCCGCAAACAAGGGATTTTTGTGTAATTTCAGTAAGAAACAAGGACTACTGCGCTGAATAACAAATATGTTTACAGTAATCATCTTATTACCACACTGTAATGTTAAGTTCCACCAAATTTTTTAAAACAGAATTTAAAATTTGTAAGACCCTGACACACAGGCCTCAGATGGTTAAGTTTTAACAATGGCACTAACCTCTGACAATGATGAATCTCTTCAATATCACCATGTGCAAACCCCCGACCATATACTCAAAAAGGGGATATGGGTCTTCAAAGGTACCAACCTTAATGAGGCCAACCTCTGTAGTGGTTGAGGAAGAAAGTTCAAATGCACCAAAATGCTCCCTATACCAGGAACATTCATCTTTCACAATAAAACACAACGGCTCCTTAAGAATGCACAGTTGAATGATCTTATGGAATTTAGGCAGTTCATCTGCAGATCCATGTACAATATGCATCCCTTCACTGTATAGTATACTACTGCCAAATGAACATCAGTCATATCTGGCAGGGCTTGACACTAACCTTTTTCCCAAGGAGCACATGTGCTCCTAAGTTGAAAAAGTAAGGAGCGCACAAAGAACTTTAGGGGCACAATGTAAATTGATCAAATAATGTGTTTTCCGTAATAAACGTGATGCAAATAGACATTTACAAGCAAAATTATTTAATGAATTTGTATACAAAATGTACAGAAAGGTAAAATCATCAAGTTTTGAAAAAGTATTGCAATTTAATTTTGTTTTTAATGTTATTATCTTATATATATTATCTTTGCAATATGATTATCTTATATAATGTTATTACTATCCTAAAAAATTCTCCAGGTCCTCTGAAACTCTGCAGGACTTAAGCCTCTTTCACACAGAGCTTTCGCGGCGCCCACCGCGGGGTAGGGCGCAGAGGACAGGATTTGGGGAAGTACAGGCTCGTTCAGGAGCTACAGCTCCATGGTGACCGCTTCCGGGTCTACTTCAGGCTGTTCTCTGCTATTGGACGCGCGGCGCCGAGGTGTCGTCACAGCGCGTTGCAGTGAAATTAAAAAAATTTCAATTCGAGTGCAGGCTGGCGGCGCGCAGACGCAGCGACATGCGCCCCCCTCACGCGCCGCTCAGCTCGGCGGCAGAGCGGTGGTTCTTGCGCCGCGGTAGCACATACACAATGAATGGGTTCGCTTTGCGCGCTCTGTGTGAAAAGGGCTTTATTTCCACCCTGCCCAGCAGCGGTACCGTGGCGAACGGTCCCTAAAGGCCACTACACATGATCAGTTGTAAAACCGCTTTGCGCTGGCTGTCCCATTGTTTGTCTATGGAGAGGGCAGCAACGCCTGACAAAGCTGCGCGCACCGCTCTGATTTTCCGCCCGAGCGCTGCGCTCAGAGTTGAAATTATTTGAACTATGGGGAGAACAGAGCAGGCTTCCCCGGACATCCACCCGGTCCATCTCCTCCACACTTTGACATATTTCCACCCTGCCGACAGTGGGACTTATATTCATTATGCCGACAATGGCTTGGAAAACCGCCCATAACCGTGTCACACGGGGAAGGCGGAAGGCGGCTGGAGTTCCTCCAACATTTGCGGTTAGATTATCATATTTTGTTATTGACAAAAATATAGGCTGCTTCGGCTGATTTTTTCATGCGCACATGTGCCCCTAAATATTTTATACAGTTCGCACACACCTATTTTTAGTCACAAATGCGAGTGAAACGCTCGCACTGTCGAGCCCTGTCTGGGTATCTCTGCTTCAATACAGACACTACTCCTTCATTAAGGACATCAACAGGAACAAGTGAGATATCTGTGACCTCTAAGGAGGACCTCTTGAGAATGGAGGAAGGTGTGTAATAGGAAAGCATGAACTGATGTTTAGTAGCTAGTGAGCGAGGTATATTCTTAAAGCAGTTTAAAAGACATGCAACCTGTTTAAAAAAGCTGTGCTTGGCCTCAAATCTCATTGTCCACAGTGAAATTAGAGGTCCAAAGCAACGAATCATTTGAGGATAATGCTCTATGTAGTGATGTTTTGGGAGGAGTTTGATATGTGGAAAGAGTTCAAGATAGCGCTGTCTGTGATCATAGATTTTAGCCTCCAGATATGCAATGGTCTCATCTGTGTGAACAGGGGCCACAACCAGCTCAACTATGTCCTTCAGATCTAGAATGACCTGCCATGCTGGCTCATTTTCTGGGATAATTTGTCCAATAATTAAGGGAGGCAGTCTCATCAAGTTCCAATTTCCATGTGCATTGCAACCTATAAATTTGCTTGATGTGAAAGACTATGTTATAGCATGTGGGCGATTAGTTTTGTCTCCCCATTTGTATGGAAATGTCTGGATCAATGTGTTAAGGTGATTGAGAGTAAAGTATTTTTTGGAGATCAACAAACTAATACAGTGTGCAAGTTCGACTGGCACAACACCTTCAAAGAGATCGTGTAAAATGTCTGAAGGATACCCAGGTGCTTAGTCAAAATACATGACCTTTTTACACCACACCAGAAAGTGTCATTCTCCTGAGCAAACTGGACATGAACATCATGGACATCTCTGGTTCTAAATTGGAAAGCACCGGACTTTACATCTTCAGTCTGAAATTCTGATTTATCTCCTGTACAAAACCTGCATACTGACCCACTAGAAAAACTCTCAACAAATCCACCTATCCCATGAGCTGCAAGACTGTCAGCTATTTCATACTGGACAGAACCTTTAACAAACTGACCGAGCTGAGAAATGAAGACACCGTGCTGCTCTAATATAAGTCTTGCAAGAGAGACTCAAACAATTTTTCATAGCCATAGACTTTCAAATTGTCAGATTTTCACAGAAGAGCTAAATAGGTCAAAGTTAGTCTTGAAGTGGAACCTAGTGGCAAATTACCCAAAACCCCATAGACACTGCACAGTTTGTGCTTCCTCCAAGATGTGCCAAGTGGGTTGCAAATTTCAAAATCATCAACGTAAAGATTTACTGCTATTCTTGGCCCTTCAAAAGACAGAAAATTATTTTGTTTAAAGCCGCTACAAGGAACTTTTAACTGGATATACAAAAGTCTCTCGTTTCTGCTGATGTCTGTGCGTGACCTACAACAGCAAATGAGACCATCGGTGTGAAGATAAGCTATTTCTATATAGTGTATATCCATACCTTTAAGAAACTGTCTCCGGGTCCGCCCCAGGTCGCTTCCAGGACAAAGCGATTTACGGCACTCAGGCGGCACACGCAGTGCTTGTGCTGCAGGCTGGCTGGTAAGTGAAATTTTTTACCAGCCAGGCAGATATTTTACCAGCCAACCAAATAATTAATAGTTTAAAGGAAAAAAAGTCAAGTCACTTAATGCTGCCGGTGGATGAGACTGGGGGGTGGCGGCGGCGGGAGCAGCAGCAGCAGCAACATTAACCTCCGTCTCTTGGTTGTTGGTCGGTAAAATCTCAGCCTCAGCAGGTTCTTTTGCTTTAGTTTTTTGTTTTTTTGCGGGAGGCTCCGCAATACCTGGCCAGCATCGCCACATAATACTTTTTCTTACTTCTTCTTCTATGAGGGTTCAGAGCATGGAGGTGAGATGAGCCAGGCCTGCGCAGATTCGATCACCGGCGATCAGCGCACAATGCATGCTGGTTAGTTTTGTGTCTAACTTCATCCCGACTTGCTCTGACGTATTACAAAAGTGGACGGCGATAAAACCGCGAGAGCGAGGCGGCCGCAGTTTTTAGAGCCAGGCGCTGCAGTTGCTTTCCACCGACTGCACCACCTGGCTCTCACCTGATCTAACAGCTGATTGGTTAAGATGTCGACTCAACAAGATGACGTTTTAGATGATTGGT
>NC_065507.1:39283393-39291993 GCF_006386435.1 Epinephelus moara | reverse complement strand
TTTTTTTCCTCTGAAAATATGAACCTTATAGTCAAACACAGTTTATTCAGCCTGTGTAGTTGAGGGGACGGGTCAAACTGATATGATGCTGATTTACAGGAGAATTCATGTCGAATGGAGGATAAACCATGAACATAAACTACACATCACCTGTAAAGCATTTTAATAAATTAATCTATCACAATTAAAACAACTGGAGACTGAGAACAAACTGATATATGGGTCTGATCACTTTTTTAATGAATTGACATCATTCCAGACAGGATGTTAGTGTGTCTGTGACTTCCTGTACGAACTGAAGGCTGCTGGAAACTGTCGGGAAACTGTCCGACTTCACCGCAGCTTTTTGTCACCGCCCCCCCGCTGCGGCCGCCTGCTCTCGTCTACTTTCCAGGCGAGGCGCAGTTCATCTCGAACGAGCCTATTAACAAAGTAGTGGAGTGACAGAGTGATACATCCTGTCAGCCGAGGGGTTTCCTATCTGTGCAGCCGAGCACCACAGCAGCACCTCCACGGACTATTACATCCAGACGGTGCCGGTGTTTCCTCCGCAGGCTCCACTTCACTCAGCTGCCCGACAAACCCACTGCTTCTTCCCACTTTAACCTGAATGACAAACCGGGGCTCGGTGCTCTGGTTGGATCCAAACGGAGAGCTAGCTGGGAAGCTAGCGGAGGCTAACTGGCTGTATTTCCCTCCGGTCATGCTGCGACTAACGCTCCGCTAGCCTCACAGCTGCGCCTCGCCAACGAGCCTAACAACAGCTATCCACCTCGGTGCGCTGTGTTAACGTCATGACTAACGCACTTACGTGACCAAAGATCGTCTCTGCCTGAAATACACATTACTCTGCCAGGAAACCAGCTGATACCAGCATCGTTCTCCAGTAACAAAAAATGCATTTTTCGCTGGTAAAAAAATAATTCGCCAGAGTGGCAAGTGGTCTTAAAAATTTACCAATCAGAGACCAAATTTACCCGTAATTGGCGAGTGGCGAGTGTTAGTTTTGGACCCTGGGCACACGTCATCTTACCTAGCTGCTTACATTTATAGTGACTTATAAATAGTCGCTATTCCTCCTCCTCGACCTGACGTCTGCGGGGAGTTAAAACAGCAGCAATCTTCGGGTAAAAGTTCTGTGAAAGCACTGGACTCACCAACAGTCAGCCACGTCTCAGTCACACAGAGAAAATCCAATCCTCGGGAAGTCAGGAAATCCTTCAGGATAAACGTTACGTTCGCTAGCGATCTAGCATTTACCAGTCCAATCCTGGCAGGAGCCGGTGGGTCCACGGCGTTAGCTGTCCGGGGAGCCACACACAGAGGCTGCAGGTTGTGCAGATTCACCCCGCGCCAGCGGGGACGAGGAGAGCAGGGGCCGCGGGGCTGGAACACCTCATCCGGGCCGACGACAGGTACCAGCCAGGCGTTGACAGGGTCCAGCGAGTGCCGAGAAATAAAGAGGCGAGGCACCGAGGGCCTTCAGCCTTACCAGCCAACCGCTGTGTTTACCCCGGCGGCGGTGGCGCTTATGCCGGAGAGGTGGAGCTGGGGCGTGGAAGAGGTGAGCTGGGATCCCCGATAGGAGCGGGGGCAAAGTTTTCCTGTCTTGTTGTTTCATTCATCCCCAAAACAAACACATGCGCGAGCCAGGTAAACGTCCTTACGACAATACGCGCTAGAGCTCATGGGAAATGTAGGCTTTATTCCGGCAAAACACTACCGCTTTTGTCCACAGGGTCGCCAAAATCAACTCAAAATGAAAGTTCCTTGTAGGGGCTTTAAAGTACTCACCATCTCTTACAGTTCTGTATTCTTGAAGACCAGCCAACAGCTGTTCTTTTTTCTGAATTTCAATATGTTCAAGCACATCTGTATGACTGTTTTAAAGATTGTAAAAGAAGGATGTATTGAAATGTCCGATTTCTTTGAACATCTAGTATGTACTCAACTGGCTGTATGATATCAAAATGAGAGGTGTAGTACTGTGTACATTTTATGCAATAGCTAGAGGGCCATCTTTTGCAATTACAATAACCAACGGATTAGATTTGCATAAAACAGTGGCAAGCTCATCAGCTATTGACTCGTCAACTTGTAGTCTATGACTCTTGAATACATCAAAAACATTAGCTTTTATGACAGGTAAGGTTGCTGTACTTAATATGAAGTGAATTTCACAAAGGATCTCATCAATAACGGTCTTTGGAATGTGAATAATATTTTCCAACATCAAGAGAATGCAAGCAATTTTCTCTTCAATAATATTTGGCAGGTGTAAATCTGCAGCCTCAACTGAACTTAAAGTTACATTGTCATGATTTATATCCAAGGACTCTGTTGGCACATCTACTGAATTGTCTGACTGATCTAACTCAGTGCTTGTACTGAGGACATGAGCTTTACAGTCTTTCAGTGAATGCTGGTTGTGTTTCCTGTTTTTGTGTGTGTTGAATGTACTATAAACATTTGTTTGAAATGTACATCCTTGAAACACACGTGGAACTATTTCATAATGCCTGAGATGTCCATTTATGTGCTGAAAAAAATCTTTCTCTGTTGCTAGTTCTCTACATGAGCACACATGACATTGGAATATAGATGCTTCTACTTCCTTTGGAGAATGAGGATTAGCATGATTTTTATAAATGTGATTTAATAGCCTACTCCATGTATTAAATGTAAATGGACAATCTGTGTATGGACATGGATATCGATAACTACCCCGGAGATGGCCCATGGGTCTGCCTAAAATGTTGCAACAACAAGTACCTGGTAGCTAGTTCCAAACTGAACTCTTTACACTTTGACATACATTATCCTGTAAATTAAAAAGACAATTGACCTATGGCTAAGCCACGCCCCCTCCACTCACTTGGACAAACTATCAACATTCAGTGACCGGGACGCTATGGCAGGTGTCACAGTACACAGCATTTCCTAGGAGGCAACTGATGATTTTTGGGGACATAACGATCAGACATTGACAGTCATTGAGAAGTAACCAAAAGGCCTAAACTACACATTGGAGGGATATAGTCATCATTTTATTGTTGAGAAGGTCGATGAAAAGCTTAAATTACAAGCCAAAATTTACAGGTCCCAGTGTACGCTTGTGAACCGCATCTTGTTGCCGTCACCATCAAAAACAACAAGTTAAAGTGCCACTGAAGTTAAGGTTTTTGGCTCAGAATATGAGAAAAGGATAACAGCCTTTTTACCATCTTCACCAAGAGTGTCTCTCCCTTAGTTTGGTGCTACAGTATTTACACTGAATCATTCAGCATAACATTATGCCAACCTTTGTTATCTCTGCGATTATTACAGATAAATTAATGAAGCTAAGCTCCAGAAGTTAACGTTAGCTTAACTAGAGCCCTTTGGACAACAGCTAACAATGATATACGATCACCAAAGTACAAAACTAGAACAAAATAGGCTAATGAACTCCCAGCAAACAAGGTGACATGATGAACAACGCAGCTAGGGAACTAACGTTAGGCTAACTTTAGCTAACGTTAGCTAGAGATGTTAAAGATAACTTTAGCAAAGTGACAATATGTTGCCTCAAACATGATGTTGTCTTACCTTAAAACAGATGTAGACATCATTGTTAATCTTATTCACGTTGAGTTGATGTTGTGGTTTAACGTCACTGCACAACTTTATCCAAAGGAGACACTTTTCTCGGTTGAGATGTGGTTTAAAGTGTAAAAAATACACCTCGTCGCCCAGCCTCTCAGGATACCTTGTGTCGGAGTTGCATGTACCCCATGCACACCGTTTGACCATTTTTAAACTTCAAATCTCTGAAAAAGTTCATAAAACCGAACAAAACTGACTTTCTGTAATGCATTTGAATGGGGTCCATGTCATTGGTTCGACAGCCCATTGGTTCGACATCCCATCAGTCCGACTGTCCGCGGTGCTGAACGGCTCGCAGTGGGCGTATGGTGCGCCGCGACCGGCTTGAGGCGGAGCAGGCTCACGGCTTATGTGTTTGTCACTTTCTTTTTCATTTTAACCCACACCATGATCTTTTCCTGACCCTAACCAAGTGGTTTTTGTGCCTAAACCTAACCAGACCTTAACCACAGGGCATCATGATGATTTCGAAACAGACTTAGGAACAATGGGTTTAATATGGTCGGAACAATGGGATGTCGAACCAATGGGCTGTCGAACCAATGGGCAGTTCCCTTTGAATGGACGTCCAGGCAGAGAATGTCCGAGTGTATGGGAATGGCTATACGCACTGTGATTGGCTCATCGCGTTTGAGGGCGGGACTTAGCAATAAGTCAGTTAGTCACCTCACATTGAACTAATAATAATAGAAAGATGGTGTCATCAATTACCAAGTAGCCAATATCTTACCATCACTAAGAGGTTGCTAACACGGAACAGCATTAGCATTCATTTGCAGTCGTGTAGACTATGTGATCAATTTAAGTCCAATATTCGTTCTCCTTTTGTAAATCCTAAGAAATAAATATCTTTCTCTTTAGCTGCTAAATGCCCCACTATGTTCACCAGCTTGTCTCTAACTGTGCCTGTCTGCTGTTTACTTTTTCAATGAAAACTGCTGCCTACTGTGACTGGGAACCAGGTCGATGAGAGTGGTGAGAGTTGGTGACAATTCTCTGTGGCTCTGTGACACATTACCCATTGTCATTTGATCCCAAATCAAAATATTGATTGGTGTAACTCTAAGTATTGATAACCAACATTTAACTGCATGTATTCCATCAGAATAATTTGAAAGTTCCTACAGTCACATATATAAAAGAATTCTATATGGAATAACATTATGAGGCAGCAAAGAGCAGTTCTACTGTATGTCTTCATCTGTAGGCCTGGAAATGTAGGTTGGCAACAGCAGGTGGTGCTGCTTTCCTATTAGATGATAGGCTACTGAATGGGAGGGAGAGGAGAATAAGCCTTTCGCAAGACATTGTTTTGATTTAACACAGCATTATTTTACAAACATATTTTGCTGGTGTTCGTGATTGTTAACCAAAATATGGACTGTATTGTTTGATTTCACTTTGACCTTATTTTAAAATAGAGAACAAAGTTGAAATACATTGTCCAAACTTGCCCCAGCAGACATGTGTGTTGTCTGATAACAGCGAGTCCACTGTCACGCCCAGGCAGGATATGAGTGTTTGTTTATGTGTGTGTCTGAATACACAAATTTGCTCAGACGTCCTCAGTGCAGCCAGTCTGGTTTGAGCAACCAGGGCTTTAGCAATGTCTACTCTTCTGCTGGTTGTGGGTGTTGTTGTAGGGTTTGCTTACATTTACCGCCATGTTGTGGTTAAGGGAAAGCGGTGCACAAGTAAAGCAAGGCTGGATGGGAAAACTGTGATTGTGACCGGTAAGTAAAGATTCTTATTACTGTGTGCCATGAGGGGCAGAAGACATATCCAGTGACTTTTTTCTATAGGCTATTAATTGGATGTGTGGACTACACTCAACAAATTTTGCATTAAGAAGCAGTTCTTACAGCACATTTTATAGCTTACCAATTTCAGTTGCAGGCACTGCAACTCTGAATGAAAACAAGACTCTAAGAATATAAAACAGAGAATTTGAAAGTACAGATATAAATCATGTCTTCATTTTAAGACTGTGTGTCCAAGAATTTTGGTTCCTTCATTGGTGATAATTCTTTGTGGCTCCATCATTATGGGTGACTTCTTTTCATCACACAAGACGCACATGTCATTTGAGTCACTGTTAATAAAAACAGATATTGATAAGTGCTGCTTTAATGGAATGATTAACTCAGAAACTGGTCATTTTAATATCAGTGTTATGTTGAATTGGTGAAGAATACTTTGACAAACAGAGACTCCAACAACAGGAAAAATTCTTGATGAACTGAAGAAATAGGAGGCCACAACAGCAAAATTTTATAAAAACATCCATTTTCAAACTGAAACAACTCCTGCAGTATAATCCAAATCTCATTTATCCAGTCATCTGGTCAGTACTTCCCAAACACATGTATTTTTGCTAAAACCTTACTATTCAAAACACTTAAGCATAAACAGTCTCAGGTAAGGATGATTAGTGTGCCTGCAGACTTCACACGCTTTCCCAGGTTCCTTACTTGTACGCGGAAGTGTTAAACATCGTAAGATTTTAGTAAAAAATGCATGTACTTTGGAAAGACTGAGCATATGACTGCATACATGACGTTTGTGTGAGAATTTGGAAACAGATTTGATTTTGCTTTGTTGTGGTTAAGCACGGCTCTCTTTTACCATCCTACCAGGATGCAGCTGCATAATCCATGCACTTATACAACAAGCTCTCTCACAAGGCAGAACACACAGAACTGTGTGCCAAGGCCATGGGTGCAGTGGCATACCTCAGAGCTGTACACGAAGATGGAAAAGTTGAAATGGAGTTTGTTTGGGGAAGAGCAGAATTAGCTCTCTGCTCAGAGCCAACTGTTTCTCAGCTTCAGTCGTGTGCTGCAGTGATAGCCATGGAAATTGCAGGACACATTTGCAATGAACAAAACCTCAGGCTAGATGCTATCAAGTGATAGTAAAGTAGTCTTAGGCTACATCAATCACTCAATCAATCAATCAATCAATCAATCAATCAATCAATCAGTCAATCAGTCAATCAATCAATCATTTATTTGTCACATGGAATTATACAAAGTCTAACTCCCACTCCCCACCAACTCCTTTAACTTGTGCACTATAATTTTTTATGCGTCTTCTTACTGTTGCTGTTGCTGTATAATTGTCCGTGTCTGTTAAGCCATGGTTTCTGGCTGTGGAATGATTTAACCGTCCTTCAAAGAAATCATAATAAATCACCAGTACATCCTACAGAGCTAATTATTTCAGCACTGAATTGTAACAAAACCTTGCTTCACTGCAACCTATAGTAAATTCAGAAGTCAATCAATATTTTTTAGAGTATGCTAAATTAATCAACATATTTATCTCCAAACATCTTCATTCAAATGCAACCAAAATGGACACTGAAACTCTTTGGATACTAGATACCATATGTTTCAAATTGTGCTCAGATCAGTTTAATGGTGAGTCTGCAGTGATATGCAATATCTTGTAAATTGTACTGTGAGCACAAAATTTTCTATTTCATCTCATTTTTAACCAAATGTCAGCAACATATTTGACAATGCACCTGAAAGCAGCAGCAGTTTTGCACATGTGATATCATTGCCTGAAGTTGTCAGAAGAGGCATGACAAGCCAAGTCTTGTTGGTGGCACAGTTAACATGTCACCTTCTCTATGGATACAAAGGTTCAAACCCCTACGTGAGCAAGTACTATGCTTCCTCAAAGGTCAGTGTATGGTTTTTTGGATTGTATCCCTATTAATTAAATTATTGTGAATATTTTAAGTTGTGTGACCTCCTTCTCTGCCCTCTGCTTCCGACTTATCCTATCCTACTTAATTGTGCAGCGGGGTTGAGGAGGTCTTTAGAAAACTACCTGCGCCTGGGTGAATGACACAAGTTGTGTGCATCCTCCTGTTTCTGTTGTAGTTTAAAAGTTTACATGCTTTATCTTGTTCTACTTCACCAGTCCAACTAAAATTCCCAATCTCCTGTGACAAATCTCAAATATCCAATATATTCAACTCAAGTTAAAGAACGTCATTCAATCAAAGTTCATCCTGTCAAAACCCACTGGCATATCCCTGGGAATTTTTGATGGCTATAGAAACACAGTGAGTAGGTGCTTGGTTCAGTAGTTGAGTGGTAAGGTGGATGACTTGTGAGTCGCAAGAGTTCAAATTCTGCTCTTGCCATCCTGCAGGTGGTCTTAATCTTTTTTCAGGATAACTTTTGACACCTGTCACATAGTAGCACCATTTGTGTATACATTAATAGACATGGGATGCATTCCAGGTCTTGAATGAAATAAAAACTTGATACAAAATATAGTCAAGCAAAACACATTTTTTTACTGAATGCAGCATCAAATTTTTGCTTGTTGTCAGTTAACCCTATGGCCCTAGGCGTTTTTTGGGGTATTTTTACTGCCTTTACTTTTAAGCTCATATCACAGTCATTATAAAGGCTACATACACATGCTATCCAGGCTATCCAGATTTGCCATCATTCCATGTCCTTCTGTGTGCCTGTATTTTATATTAATTTTTATATCAATGAAAAAAACAAATCTGTGTTACTAAATTCTTACATTTTTACATGTATCTCACCATAGCAAGTTGGAAAATGACATTTTCTGCCATATATGAAGAGGGGAGACTCTCTGGAATCTGGCAATATAAGAACCATGATGCTGGGACATTCTGTCACTTCACTGCTATCCAAAACATGTGGTTTGTGCCAGGTGGACATGATTGCCAGTATTTTATTCATTATTGCAAGAAATTCCATTGACTCATTCACAAGTCAAAAATGTGTTTTATCCGAAAGAAACATGCAATATTTACATCTAAGATAATAGAAAAATAGTCAACCAAGTGCAATGATGTCCTCCAAGATAATATTTGCCACTTTGTTTGCAGTAAACAAAGTTTGTTGTTGTTTTTCAGTTTCAGTTATATATTGGGGGGGGCATTTTGGGCATTGGGGGGG
>NC_065507.1:39265737-39283053 GCF_006386435.1 Epinephelus moara | reverse complement strand
ATACAATTTATAGCTACATTTCTGACCAAACCCGGCTGACCCGTCGGGTACCGTCGGGCTCGGATCACCACACTCTAGTGTGTGTATGTGTCCCCTATTGGGGCCTATCTGAATTTCTGTCTTTGAGAGATATTATTTTGTAATATAACTGAATTTTCTATCCATACATATAAATTTTAAATATATTAAAATTATAAGGCATCCTTGAGTAAACTGTGAGTAGGCTATCATTTAAGTAGGCTATGTCGTGGCCGGCCAAGTGTCCTCTTTTTTGGAAATCAAAATATGGTCACCCTAGACTACGGCCCTGTCATGCATGCATAATTAGGCCTCAGTTGTCTGGGTGCGCAAAGGTGAAGTGGCTGGTCTTGTGTCAACTGGACAATAT
This sequence comes from Epinephelus moara, assembly GCF_006386435.1. NCBI lineage: Eukaryota > Metazoa > Chordata > Actinopteri > Perciformes > Serranidae > Epinephelus > Epinephelus moara. The sequence continues at coordinate 39,282,665 of NC_065507.1, read as the reverse complement.
GGAGATATTTGCATCTTGAAAGCCGGACTACAAATGTGGATAGACAGGGAGAAACACATGCAAGCCTAAGACGTGGTAAGATACGATATTCTTCACTATATGAAGTGAGTGATAAGATCTGTATAATGGATTGTAAAGAAATTCGTCAGTTTTTTATTTTGTAGACAATTGATCTGTATTTATAGCATGATGGGATGACAGCGGTGGTATCATTGGAAAGCTCTGCTCCTGCGCTTTCATGTGATATGCGTGACATTTCTGTGCGAGCCTGTATTCACGAGTAATCCATCCAAGAGTAATGTGTGTGCAAAGCTGTATGAAAGCTCTGTTATATATAATTTTAGTGTAGTTTTATCATTGTTTTTCGCTGTGAAAACATTGGACTACCGACAAGTGGTTGGTCTTGTCGGAAAGCTACAATTCTGTTTCACATGATATGCGTGGCTTCTCGCCATGACGCACGGTCGCGGAGAAAATCAATGGAGAAGAACAGGTGTGAATTTGGACGCACTATGCGTCGTTCGGGCCCATAGGGTTAAAAAAGAAACAAGCATTCAAATGCTTGCAATCTGCTTGGACCCTGATATATGCTGCTTGCAGCCTCAATGGGAAAAAGTTATTGAAAGTTTAATGTTGCTTTTGTTTTATGGATAGCTGTTCGTGTACTTTACTCTAATGACATTCACTCTGAGATTGCAGTAGTTAAACTAGAAACATTTACTTCTAAATAATACAAACCAATAATTTACTAACTTGGCCTAAACGAAGTCAAACAAATAGAACAATACTCAAAATAACAGCAAAAAAACATGGTAACTTAACTGAACAAACTGACCGCACCAAATGAAACACGAGGGGACATATATAGTGGTTTGGCCAAACCATCTAACACAAAAGGGGAAAACAAAATGGATGTCAAACCAGAACTAATACAAAGGAAACACTAACTACACAAATCACCCCCTCTGACATGGCAGTAGATAGTATGTGTAGTATGTCTGATGAGGTGGCCACAGTATTTAGGAGCTGCCTGCCCTTGGCCACGCCTTTTGCCTCTCCAGGAAGAGACCTCCCACCAGCACGGTAACACTTCTGCTTTTACTTTGTGTGGCCTTGCCCCCCCCGGCGGTGAGAGAAGCCTGCCATGCCCAGAAATGATCATATTTGCTTCCTTGTTTGTGGCAAAGGACAGGACTCGATGGCCTGGATCTTGCTGACCTGCAGCTGTATCACCCCATTCCTGATGACGTGGCCCAGGTATTCTGTCTCTATGGCAGCAAAGACACACTTTGAAGGGTTGACAGTCGGCCCGGCAGCGTAGAGATGATCCAAGACAGCATGCAGATGTTTCAAGTGCTCCTCCCAGGTCGTACTGTAAATGACAATGTCATCCAGATATGCTGCAGCAAAGTCAGTGACATCACACAGCACCTGGTCCATGAGCCTCTGGAAGGTTGCTGGAGCCCCATGCAGACCAAATGGCAGGACCATGAACTGGAAGAGACCCCATAGCGTCCTGAGGGTTGTAAGCTTCCTGGATCGCTCAGTGAGTGGAACCTGCCAGTAACCCTTGCAGAGATCTATTGTGGTCAAGTATTTTGCTTTTCCTTGTCGTTCAAGCAGGTCATCAATTCTTGGTGTGGGATAGGAATCAAACTGAGAAATTGAATTCAGGCACCTGAAGTCAATGCAGAATCTTATGCTGCCATCCTTCTTTGGCAACAGGACCACTGGGTTACACCCCTCGCTTTTTGAAGTCTCAAAAATCCCCATGGACAGCAGCAGGTCAATCTCCTTTTTCATTGAGGATAGCAGGCGTTCAGAAATCCTGTAACTCAGCCGTCTCACAGCAGAACCTTCTTTAACAATGTCATGTTCACCAGTATTTGTCCTCCCAGGATTGTCCTGGAATACTTCTGAATTATAGATTTCTCTCACCTGGAATTGCTTATCTTCCGAGAGGTGGCTGAGGTCTTGGTCCACTGGAGCACCAAACCAGAGGCAAGTATTGCTCATCTACTTCCTCCTCCTCTAGCACACCTCTGATTACCATCACGTCCTTCCTCTCAGGTCGCTGCACCCACTCCTTCCCTAGATTTATATGCAGCACTCTACTCGACCATGGCTGCCCTGGGGTTGAGACCTGGAATGTGGTGAGCCCAAGTTTCTTCAGGATCTCAAATGGCCCTTGCCACTTTACCAGAAGCTTGCTGTCATCACTAGGGAGGAGCACTGTCCAGGGATGAACGACCTTTGCCGGGCTGACTGATCATACCAGGATTTCTGCTGCTGCTGGGCCTCCACCATGTGTGATTGGGCAAGCTGACTCATTTTCTCCAATTGCTCTCTCATCTGAACAACATAGGATATAATATCAACAGAGTCCCCCCTCCCCCTTGCCTCCCTCCCAAATCTCTCTCAGTAGTTAAAGAGGTCCTCGTACTTCATGCCCGTACAAAAGTTCAAATGGAGAGAAGCCAGTGGAGGCTTGGGGTACTTCCCTACGAAAAAGGGTATGGCAGTCACAGATCCCAGTCCGTGCCACTGTTGTTGATAAACTTCCAAAGCAGCTGCTTTAGGGTCTGGTTGAAGCGTTCCGTCAGTCCACAAAGCACATTTGTGTCATCTTGGCTGAGTTTTAGGGCACATGGGCTTTGTGTGGCCTTCTACTCCACAGAGATAACAGACTGGCTTTTTACAAGAATGTTTCAATGGTCTGCTAGCTGGCTGGTTCTTCCCCATGGAAGGCTTACCTGCACTTGTTGCTGGCCTGTGTTGGTACTGTTGGGATGCTTTGAGGTTGTCCTTTCTTGTTCTCCATGTGTTGTAGCTTGTAGCTCCATGGTTAGGCTGGTTGGAGACATCAGCCAGCTTAGCAGCCTCCATTGCTGACTCTGGGTCATGCTCTCAGGTCCAAACCCGAAGCTCAGGGGGCAACATTGTCAGGTATTGCTCTAATATGATCATTTCACAAATCTGCTGGATGGTTTTGGTCAAATAGGTAAAAAGAAAAATTAAAAACTAAAGAGGAGGGCAAGAAAGAGAGAAAAAAATCCTGTTCCCTCCACTGGATGATCCCACCACTGCCACCAGTTGTCAGGGACCAAGCAGTGAGGCAATGAGATTTGGTTGGAAAAATAAGGTTTTACTTACCCAAAAATGCCAAAATCAATACAAACACTAGATGGTATGGTCTGATGAAGTGGGCACAGTATTTAGGAGCTGCCTGCCCTTGGCCAAGCCTTTTGTCTTCCCAGGAAGAAACCTCTCACCAGCACGGTAACACTTATGCTTTTACTTTGTGTGGCTTTGGCCACCACAGTTTCCTTTAATGTTGCTACATTTGATTTAATCATAAATGGGAAAATTTTGTGAAATCTATGAAAATAAAGATAAACATGTTCATGGCACTCACCCTGCTTTGTTATACATTAACCTTTATGTGGAAGACATGTCAGTCATTTTGTAACATATATTCCTGTAGTTTCACCCCTGTTTTATAACTATATGCACATTAAATCTTCATTACAGATTACAGACATTTCAGGGTCTTGTTCACCAGTGAGGGTAGAATGGAGCGTGAGATGGATCAGCGGTTTGTCATCTGCAGTGATGCAGGCACTCCGCAGACTGTCGTGGTGAAGAGCGAGCTGAGCCAGAAGGCAAAGCTTTCGATTTACTGGCCCATCTACATTCCAACCCCTACCTATGGTCATGAGCTATGGATAAGTGAAGCTATAGTAACATCTATAGTAACATAGAAGTAACTATAACTTCTATCATGGAAAAAAATGACTGTCATTCTTGCACCAGGTTTATATATATATATATATATATGTGTGTGTGTGTGTATGTATATATGTGTATATATGTATATATATGTATGTATATATATATATATATATATATATATATATGTATATATATATATATATATATATATATATATATATATGTATTAATGTATATTCTGTATATTCCACATACTGTATGTTGGACTTGTAAGTAAAACATGTTTCATCCATGTTTTTCACTTTTCATTTGCAGGCAGCAATACAGGCATTGGGAAGACTACAGCCATAGATCTGGCAAAAAGAGGAGCTAGAGTTATCCTGGCCTGTCGGAGTAAGCAAAGGGGAGAGGCTGCTCTTGAGGACATCAAGAGGGTGAGTAAAGCTCTACCATGTTCTTTTTCTTCTTCCAAATTAAGGTTCTCTGTCTGAGATGCCTTGCTGATGAGCTTACCCACACAGAAGCTTATAGTTGCTTCTAATGATTCTGTGAGGATGCTGTCATTAGCCATGTTGCCACACAGCAAGCTGACATCAATATTAAACAAGCGAATCCTAAAATTTCGGTGTCTGTTTGTTTTATATTTATTTTCTCATGTGCTGGAAATGCCCCTCAATATCTCCCACAGGAGAGTGGGAGTAATCAGGTGGTGTTCATGCAGTTGGATTTGGGGAGTCTCAAGTCTGTCCGCAGCTTTGCCGAAAACTTCCTGAAATCTGAACCCAGACTGGACATCCTCATCAACAATGCAGGTTAGATTGTTCATCGCAGCTTAATGTCATAAACCTGAGTGCACACAATCAGAAACCTGTATTAAGTGGGTTGGGTCCTTACCTGTCTTAGAAGTTTTAAGTATTTCGAATTAGTATTATTATTATATTGTAAGTATTATTTCAACAACAACTTCAAAGTGTAATGCAGAAAGATAATTCTATTTTTCCTAATGAGAAATGATCATTCGCGGGTTCGGTGTGATCGTCAAGCGCATGGCCGCCTAGACAGGAGCTCCCGGTAAACTACCCAAACTATCTCGAAATTCTCTAAGTTTAAGACCGGTATCATTGCCAAAGCTGTGACGGGGGGTTGTGGACTGCTTATGTGAACCATATTTGATCCTACATTCAGTAACTTTTATGAGTGGGAAGCAATATATGACGAAGCGAAAGGCCAAGAAGGAAATGCTACAAGCTAACGCTACTGACACGATGGAGGGCGAGTCGGACTCTAGTGGTAAAAACAAGGCTGGCATTTTATCTGCTATGCAAACGGCGTTGGATAACGCTATGGAAGAAATGGGCCTGGTCAGCAAACTGCTGCAGGTTCTACAGACGGATATAAATCAGATAAAGGTTAACAACGCCGAGCTCTGAACAGACGTGGACGACGTTATTAAGAGACTTGAGGAAGCCGAAAGCTGGATCTCAGAGCTAGAGGACGACAACGCTGACCTCCGCGTGACAGCCCAGCACAACGCTAAAGCATGTAAGGAGCTCAAAGCGGCTGTTGTGGATGTTACCAACCGTGATAGACTCCAGAACTTGAGGTTGATCGGCCTGAAGGAGAGAATAGAGGGCCGCAACCCAGCAGATTGTGTGCGGAAGATCATCTCCGAGGCGCTGGATATAGGCTACAGGTGGATCCATCACAACTACAGCGGGTACATCCTACTGCTGCAGAAATACCCAGAGATGATAAACCACCCAGGCCTATCATAATCTGCTTTCTGAGTTACTTGGAATGGGAAAGAGTATTAGCAGCATCGAGGGAAAAATACAGAAAGGGAGAAAAGGTGTGGTGGGGAGGCTGCAGACTGTCATTCTTCCCGGACATGACAAAGGAACTGGCGGAAAAAAGAAAGCTTTCACTCTGGCGTACCCAGTGGAGCTGCGCTTCACCTGGAGAGGTGAACGGATGAAGTTCAACGATCACAGTAAAGCAATGGAGTTTCTTTAGAAGATTAATACTACCGGCACCGACACCACGAGTTCCACGGAAACCGATAATACAAGCATGCTGGAGTCTTAGAAAAAATTGACAAACAATCTGCGCGACGGGACTGATATCCTGTTAAAAACACCAGAATGAAGCTATGGTAACTCCTGACACTTTTCCCTCTCTACTTTTCCTATTGTTTTTCTTCGTGTGGAGTTAACCCACAAAGGGCATGGACGATTTAGTTTTTGGTGAGTTTTGATTCATACGACAGTTTACTGTGACTTTATCACACCAGATAATGTTGGTTAATTATTTAAGTTGATCTATATGACTGGTTGGGCTCTGCTGTTATTAATACTGGCTGGAAAAATGCTCTTCAGATAGTTGCCAATTATATATTATTTTTTTTTACTTTATAGATAAAGCAGAGCCATATTTCAGGTGTGAATAAGTTAAATTGGCAATGAGATAAGTAAGAAGGGGGATTTGGGGGGTTTTTATGGGCTGGCCAATTTCCTCTGCGACTCACGTTTTTGTTTTGTTTTTGTTTTAAATTTAGATGGAAATTAAAGGTTGTGCAGGGAGCTCAGCACAAGTAATGTGTTTTCCTTTCTTATTTTTTTGTTTGACAGTCAGACAGCACTCAAGTATAATGTGGACATTTTTACCTATGTTTATCCTGTATTTGGTTTTCTCAAATCCTAAAGTGCTAAGAGCATTTGATAATGGTTAATTTTGTAAGGTTTATCAGCTGGAACATAAATGGATCTCAGAACCCTGTAAAGAAGAGAAAATGTTTAACATATCTCAAATCCCAGCAAGCTGATATTGCTTTTATTCAGGAGACTCATTTGGTTGACTCAGAAATAATTAAATTCAAAAGAGACTGGGTGGGCCAAATCTTTTCTAGCTCCTACTCTAGCAAAAAATCAGGAGTTGCGATACTGGTGCATAAAAAATTGAATTTTGTCTTGCTAAAACAACATAAAGATGATGAAGGTAGAATAATATGATAAATGGGGTTAAGATCAATCTGTGTAATATTTACGCTCCTAATAAGGAAGAATCAGAGTTTTACCACAGGGTAAATAAAATGCTGGGGGAAATAGAAGGAGGCCTTTGTGTAACTGCGGGTGATTACAATCAGGTACAAGTTGGGATTTTGGATAAAACTACACATTCTACTAATGTGCCTAGAGACAGGAAAGCCATACATTTGATGATGAAAGATTTGGGCCTTGTCGATAGCTGGAGGCTGGCTAATCCCAGGGGAAAGGAATTTACTTTTTACTCACATAATCGCAAGTCATATTCAAGAATCGATTATTTTTTAATATCCAGAGCTCTTACTGATTGTGTAATTGAATGTACAATTGGTCCTATTGCAATATCGGACCATGCGGCTGTGCATCTATGTATGACGATTGGGACAGATGAAGTGAAGAAAAGCAGGTGGAGATTAAATGTATCCCTATTACAGGATCAAGTATGTGCCAATTCAATAGAGGATGATCTTAAGAGTTTTTTTGAAATAAATACTGGGTCGGTAGAGAAGGTGGGCACAGTGTGGGAGGCCTCTAAAGCCTATATTAGAGGGAAAATAATAGCATGCTCCAGCAAAAAGAAAAGGGAACATAGGGAGAATCTTTTGAAATTGGAAGCCCACCTTAAAGAAAAGGAAAAGGAATTGGTGGGAAATCACACTGAAACTCTCCTAAAGNTCTTTTGAAATTGGAAGCCCACCTTAAAGAAAAGGAAAAGGAATTGGTGGGAAATCACACTGAAACTCTCCTAAAGGAGGTTTGTGAACTGAAATTTCAATTAAATGATTTATATAACAAAAAAGTTGAATATGCATTGTTTAGGCTGAATAGTAATTTTTACGAAAGCGGGGAGAAAGCTGGTAAACTTCTGGCTAGACAATTACAGCAAAAAGAAGCTAATTCTGTAATATCAGCGGTACAAAATAAAAACGGCAAGATAGTAACCACTACTAAAGAAATAAACAAAGTATTCCATGATTTCTACGTTGGGCTTTACTCATCAGAAATGAATCCATCACCAGTCAAAATCGATGAGTTTTTTTCAAAGACTAATCTCCCTAAATTGTCTGAAGGTCAGGAAAAATGACTAAATGAAGCAATTACAGAACAGGAAGTTAGGGCTGCAATATTGGCATAAAAAGTAGGGAAATCACCGGGATTGGACGGGTTTCCTGTAGAATATTATAAAAAATGTATTAATATACTAGCACCCATACTGACTGATGTATACACAGAAGCATTTTTATCAGGAAAATTGCCAGACACTTTTAATGAGGCTTTAATTTCATTAATTATTAAAAAGAATAAAGACCCCACAGATCCAGGTAGCTTCCGTCCGATAAATTTGATAAATGTTGATGGTAAGATACTAACAAAAGTCCTGGCAACAAGGCTGGAAAAGGTGATAGCACATTTGATACATACAGACCAGGTCGGCTTTGTTAGGGGATGATCATCATCCGATAATATTAGACGCTTGTTGCACCTTTTTTGGTCCAGTCGTGAAAACGATACACCTGTAGCTGTCTTCTCCCTTGATGCGGAGTGGGGCTTCATGGTACATGCATTGAAAAGTTTTGGTTTTGGTGATGGATTCATAAAATGGTTGAATGTATTTATTCAACCCCAAAACCCTCTGTCTTAACTAATGGCCTAACGTCTCCCTTCTTCAATTTAACAAGGGGCTCGAAACAAGGAGACCCCCCTGAGCCCACTGCTCTTCATTTTGTTTTTAGAGCCACTGGCATAAGAGCGGAAACGGGTAGTTAAAGTGTTTGGGGCGGTAGTTGTGAAAACAAATTGTTTTTGTACACAGACGATATCTTGCTCCTGGTTTCTGATCCTGTTAATTGGATTCCACTGGTTTTAGATAAGATTGAGGAGTTTTCAGAGATCTCTGGGTACAAAATTAACTGGCATAAATCAGAGGCGATGCCCGTATCTAGAACATGCCTATCATCAGCAGTTTCCTCTTTTCAATTTAAATGGATCCCAGAAGGCATGAACTACCTAGGTGTAAGTTTAAGTGCAGACCTTGAGTGTATCCTCGAATTGAATATGGCAACAGTTCTTCATAAGATTAGAATAACTTGGATAAGTGGAAAGTGATAAACCTCTCTCTTTGGGGGAAAATAAATACTATAAAAATTACAACTGCTCCACAATTTAACTATATTTCAATGATGCTGCCACTAATAATACCAGACAGGATATTTAAACAATATAATCAAATAGTAAAAGATTTTTTATGGAATGGAAAAAGGCCTAGGATTAACATCAGGAAAATGTACTCCCTCAGGGAGTGGGGGGGATTAGCTCTGCCAAATGTGGAGACATATAAATTGGCTTTTGAGTTGGCCAAATTAGCTAGGCACTGGGTAGGGTGTGATTCAGAGGTTGGGTGAATACAAATTGAGCAATCGCTAATGGCCCCGTTTACACCTATACAAGCGCTTTCACAAAAGAGGCAGACAGGTGGGAATCAAAATCCCATCTTGACTCATTCCAATTGGGTATGGGCTAAAACACATAGAATACTTGGTAGATCTCAATATAAACAGGCCTATTCTTCTGTGTGGAGTAACCCACAAGTCCACATAGGGAAACGACCAGTTTTTTGGGATAATTGGCAAATAAACAACATATGCACCATAAGTGATCTATATAAGGATACAACATTCAAGATATATCAGGAACTGATTGATGAATTTGGGCTGGATGGGAAAGGAGATCTTTTAAATATTTTCAACTACGAAGCAGTATAAGGAGTATGTTGAAGTGTAATCAGGGTTTGGAGGAACAAATGCACAGTGCTTCAATATTCTATCAACATATCATTGACATTCAGAGTGTGAGCTGTGAGAACCTTAGGCTGATCTGACAAAGGGACCTGGGAAGGGATATTGGAGAGAAGTTATGGCAGGATATAATATCCAAAGTTGGTAGGGCTACAAGGGATGTTAGAAGCAAATTTAGCCATTACAAAATTGTGCATAGATACTATTATACTACTCTTAAACTCCACAGAATGGGACTATCAAAAGATCGAAAATGCTGGAAATGTCAGAGGGCAGAGGGTACGTTCTTGCATGCTATATGGGAATGTCCCTCTGTTCTCCCTTTTTGGAAAGAGGTACTGAAGAAGCTTGGAGAATTTGTAGGGAAGCATTTGCCAGAATCTCCTGAGCTTTACCTTCTTGGGAGTAGAGAGCTAGCACCACAAGGTGTCACTAAAGCACATTTCGAACTGATACTAGCAGGCTCCCTCGTGGCAGCAAGATTAATCTTGTGCAATTGGAAGAGCCCACGTAGGCCAAGAATTTCGGAATGGACTAAACTTATGACTGAGACTGCATCTTTTGAACATCTGGGGCCGGTTGCACCAACTGGTCTTTACTACACCTGGTCGTAACTCCTAAGACGGTCTTTGTTAAGACCAGTCTTAAGGAGTGGACTTACGCCGGTTGCACCAACAGGGCTTACGCCTGGTCTTAGCTACGCTGGTTTTAGCTGTGCGCGTCCATGTGAATGCCCCCGGAATGCCCCACGCGGCCTGCCTAGAGGAGCGCGGTGACGTTAAATGACGCGCCGCTGAATCACCCCGTGTGCTTGACAGATGACAATTGACAGTTGACAGCCCCTCTCATCTGTGTTGACAGTTTATTTACAGTTTAAGATTTGAAGAAAACCTGAAGGATCAATGAAAATTTTACCGACACTGAAATTAGAAAATTAATCAAGCTGTACAGCGAGCACAGAGACGTATCACAAATGAGAAAAAACAGTGTTATGTGTTATTTTGGGGGGGGGGGGGGGGGTTAGCTGTAGCCATCCCTCTGTCCCATTCTTGTGAACTCAATGTCTCAAGACCGCCTTGAGGGGATTTCTTCAAATTTGGCACAAACATCCCCTTGGACTTAACAATGAATTGATTAGAATTTGGTTGTCATAGATCAAAGATCTAGGTTACTTTGACCTTGTCTGTCTCAGTCTTCTGAACGTCATATCTCAAGAACACCTTGAGGGATTTTTTTTTCTTCAGATTTGGCAGAAACATTCACTTGGACTCAACAATGAACTGATTAGATTATGGTGGTCAAAGCTCAAAGGTCACTGAGACTTTGAAACCGTCTCATTCTCGTGAAAGTGATATCTCAAAAATACCTTCAGTGAATTTCTTCAAAATTTGGCACACACATTGACTTGGGCTGAACAATAAACTGATTGGAATTCGATGGTTGAAGGTCAAAGGTCAAAGCTAGTGTAATGTCACAAAATATGTTTTTGGCCATAACTCAAGCAGTCATATGCTAATTATGACAAAACTTAACACAAATGTCTGGTAGGATGTAATGGAGTGATTAAAGATTAAAGTTCCACTGATTGTCATACACCTGAGTGTATGGAATTTGTTCTCCGCATTTGACCCATCCCCTGAGGGAGCGGTGAGCAGCAGCGGTGCCGCACTCGGGAATCATGTGGTGATCTAACGCCCCAATTCCAACCCCTGATGCTGAGTGCCGAGCAGGGAGGCAATGGGTCCCATTTTTATAGTCTTTGGTATGACCCGGCCGGGGATTGAACCCACGACCTCCCAGTCTCAGGGCGGACACTCTACCACTAGGCCACTGAGCTGGTGATTTTTATATCCAAAATGTCAACCAAAACACTGTTTTGGCCATTACTCAACGTCCTATCTCAGGAACAGAAGGGGAGACATTTGGTCAGATAATGAACTGGTGACACTAATCCTGGTTTCCATCTGAAACAGTGCTAATTGTATAGATCTTCTGTGCAGCCAGGGGAAAATATTTGTGAAGCACTGTAAGAGAAACTTAAAGAGAACCAGTAAGAGAAACTGCTGCGTGGAGGCATACAGCTACGAGGTGGTAGTTCAAGTTTTTTAAGAAATTTGATTGAAGTTCTAGCATGTTCACAATACATTCAGTCAGTCAGTGCAGTCAGTTAAGCACTTGCTGAATGGTTTAAATTTTAATCTGAAATCTGAAATTAATTCATTCAAGTTGCTGCGTTGATCCGAGGAATACTACCATGCTCTGCTCTAACTTTACCCCACCGTTACACAAACTGACCATTTTTTTTAGCTGTCTGTGTCTTACCAAAATGCACTTTGGTGTTTGTAGTTGACATCTTGTCTACCCTTCCGGACAGAAATGGGTCAGAGTCAGCTCAAAAAGTACATAACATAGATAAAGATATGTAAGACATGCAAGTTCTCTAGAATCAAGCAATCAATGTTGACTTTTCTTTTGACTTTAGCATGTCTTTATATTCAAGGAATCATCATACTCTTCCACAGATATTAGATAGTTTAAAGGCTTGCTTGTTTTGATGGTACCATGTCTGGAAACAGGATTAAGCTTTCTCATTGCTTTTGTTTCAGGTATTTACCTACAGGGTCGAACTGAGGACGGACTGGGGATGATGTTTGGTGTCAATCACATTGGTCATTTCCTGTTAACCAACCTGTTACTGGATCGTCTGAAGGAGTGTGAACCGAGCAGGGTGGTCAACGTGTCATCCGTGGCACATTGCTTTGGAAAAATTGATTTTGACTGCCTGAACACCAACAAAGCTCTGGGACTGGGGACCTCATTCATGGAGGTCTTTAAGGTCTACTCCGATAGCAAGCTGTGCAACGTCCTCTTCACACATGAGCTGGCCAAAAGACTGCAGGGAACCAAGGTCACCTGTTACTCCCTCCATCCAGGTCAGTAGTCAGAGTATGTCACCATTATATTCATGCACAGGAATGGGTAATAAATTATAGTAATAATATAGTAGTATATAGTAATATAGTAATTTATATATACAACACACACACACACACACACACACACACACACACACCAAAAAAAAAAAAAAAATCCCCCTCATCATAGTTTGGTCATTCTCAACCACCCTAGGAGGTGTCTTCCACTGTGACCTTGGGACTTCCAGCCCATACTCAGTGCAGATGTTCCTGTACACTATGCCAGCCACTTGGTTATGGCATTCCATGTACACTCTTCTTTCTGCCTGCATCTTACACCCTGCTATTATGTGATGAACTGTCTCAGGAGCATTTTTGCAAAGCCTGCACCTGGGGTCCTGTCTGGTGGGGTAGACCCCTGCTTCTATTGATCTTGTACTAAGTGCCTGTTCCTGTGTTGCCATGATCAGTGCTTCTGTGCTGGCTGTCAGTCCAGCCTTTTCTAGCCACTGGTAGGACTACTTGGTGTGGGCCACTTCTTCAGTCTGCCGGAGGTACATGCTGTGCAGGGGCTTGTCCTTCCAGCTCCCGGCGTCTGACCTCCAATTTCACCAGATCCAAATTTGAGCGTTCGAGCATTCATGGGACATGCTGGTACTTCAGAGGTACCCCTGGTCTATGATGGGGCCTCCTTGGATTGGACTTGGCTCTGACCTGTTGAGAGATGGACACAGGAACTCTGGTGGTGCCCTCTTGTGCCTGGCACCAGGGCATTGGCAGTGCATCTTTGAGTTCTGCAGGTTGCAAGGTGGGGTACTGGCACATCCTCCAGATACTCGATTGGGTTGGGATCTAACTAATTTGGTGGCCAGGTTGTCACCTTGAGCTTTTTGTCACGTTCCTCCTCAGGCCATTCCTGAACAGTTTTTGCATTGTGGCAAGGCACAGAGTGCCATTTCATTGTTTGGTTGGGTGGTGAGTGTTAAGTGGCATTCACGTGAATACCATCACCTAAGATTTCCCGCCAGAACATTGCATTGTGACAAGATGATCAATGTTATTCACTTCACCTGTCAGTGGTTATAATGTTTTGGCTGATTGGTGTATGTATGTGTGTACACACACATATATATATATATATATTTATAAATATATATATATATATATATACACACTGCTCAAAAAAATAAAGGGAACACTTAAATCACACATCCCAGATCTCGATGAATGAAATATTCCAGATGAAAATCTTCATTGATACATAAGCCCCTTTTCCACCGCAGGAACTTTTATCAATTACCCAGAATTTTGAAAAACCACCTTGCGTTTCCACCAAAATTACCTGGGTAAAAAACTTTGCCTCACCCCAAAATTTACCCTGGAGAAAGTACCTAGTAGGGGGGTAGGACTTTTCAGATTACCTGGAATTCTTGAGGGGCGGGGCTGTTTGCCGGAGAACATTGATCAGTGGAGCACACACTTGCAGCATTCCGCACTTCCTGGTACAGGCAGCTGCTGAAAACTTTTTTTTTCATCTCTACAGGCTTCACTTCGCTAGTGTTTTGATTAAGGATGGGTACCAGCCGCCGAGTGGCCGCGGTGGAAACAAAGTTAAGATAACTCAAAAATGACTCAAGTTGACCGCCGCTAGACTCATTACTGTAAGTGACATTAAACCTTAGAGAGTAAGAAGCCGATACTTTTTCAATACATGTGTTCAGCAGCATGAACATGTAAACATGTAGACAGCGATATTCAATATGCTCCATCCACAGTCTCTCATTCACCGTTACTAACGTTATGTCTTCCACAAGGACAGCACGCTAGTTCGGCTGATAGCGAATTGTTACTAATAAGCTGAAATGACAGCTGTCTGTATGTAGACTAACTTAGTTTGACATTTATCTTAAAATACTTTTAAACTTAGCTGCTGGCTGAGACAAACAGCCCCAACTCTCTACACCAGCATGTAACCAGCCAAGCTGGCGGAGCCAAATACAGGGCACACGCCGAATCAGCTACATCATCACGCTAATTTGAATAAATTATCTGGAACTTTGAGGTGTGCTGGAAATGCTAACCACACAGATTACCAGGAATTCTTTTACCTAGGTAAACAAATTCCTGGTAATAAAAGTTCCTGGAAATGTTGGTGGAAAAGGGGCTATAGTGTAATTCGTTGAGAACAAAATAATGTAAGAACAATCCATGGAAACCAAAATCATTAACTCATTTAGGACTGGATTCAGAATCATACCCAAAATCAAAGTGGAAAAATCAGATCATGGGCTGATCCAACTTCTGTGAATTTCCTCAGGACAGCTCATAATGTGGCTCAGTAGTGTGTATGGCCTCCACGTGCCTGTATGCATTCCCTACAACGTCTGGGCATGCTCCTGATGAGACGACGGATGGTCTCCTGGGGGATCTCCTCCCAGACCTAGATTAGGGCATCAGTCAGCTCCTGGACAGTCTGTGGTGTGATGTGGCGGCGGTGGATGCTACGATGCATGATGTCCCAAAGGTGCTTGATTGGATTCAGGTTCGGGGAACGGGCGGGCCAGTCAATAGCATCAATGCCTTCGTCATCCAGGAACTGCTGACACACTCCAGCCACATGAGGCTGGGCATTGTCATGAATCAGAAGGAACCCAGGGCCCACTGCACCAGCGTAAGGTCTGACAATGGGTCTGAGGATCTCATCCCCGTACCTAACAGTAGTCAGGGTACCTCTGGTCATGCTGGAGAATGTTGCAGGCAGCAGAATGTTCTTCAGACTCTGTCATGTCTATCACATGTGCTCAGTGTGAACCTGCTCTCATCTGTGAAGAGAACAGGGCGCCAGTGGCGAATCTGCCAGTTTTGGTGTTCTCTTGCAAATGTCAGTCGGGCTGCACGGTGCTGGTGTGTGAGCATAGGCCCCCCTTGTGGCCCTCATGCCACTCTCATGTAGTCTGTTTCTGACAGTTTGGGCAGAAACATGCACACCAGTAGCCTGCTGGAGGTCATTTTGGAGGGCTCTGGTAGTGCTTCTCCTGTTCCTCTTTGCACAAAGAAGCAGTTAGCGATCCTGCTGCTGGGTTGTTGCCCTCCTATGGCCCCTTCACCTCTCCTGGTGTACTGGCCTGTCTCCTAGTATCTCCTCTATGCTCTTGACACTGTGCTGGGAGACACAAACCTTCTGGCCACTGTGCATATGGATGTGCCATCCTGGAGTGGCTGCATTACCTGAGCAACTTCTGTGGGCTGCAGTTACTGCCTCATGATACCACTAGTGGTGAGGGCACTGGAAAAATGCAAAACTAGCCAAGAATCAACCAGAAAGGATGCAGAGAGGAAAATGGTCTGTGGCCACCACCTGCAAAACCATTCCTGAATAGTGGTTGTCTTGGTAACTGCCTCTCCTTTCCACCTGTTGTCTGTCCAATTTGCAAAACAGCAGGTGAAATTGATTCACAATCAGTATTGCTTCGTATCTGGACAGGTTGATATCCCAGGAGTTTGACTGACGATGAGTTACACTGATGATTGTGTGTTCCCTTTATTTTTTTGAGCAGTGTTATCATACATATACACACACACACACACACACACACACACACATATATATGTATGTATATATATATACATACATATATACATATACATATATATGTATACACATTCACTTCAGGAAAACCTACAATCATTAGCCAGAAGGTTCTGTCTTGAACGCAGCTGTGTTCCAACAGTACAGTTACCCCAAACACACATTAAAAGTGATATCAGGCTAGAATTAAGGTTTTGGAACAGCTTTCCTAAGGTCCTTACTTTAAAGCTGTAGTGCGTAACTTCTGTCGCCTCCCAGCGGATAATACATTATTACAACTAATAAGCCGGCGGCACTTCCATGTACACAGAGTAACACTCGCCAGTCGCCACACACCGTGTACACAGAGTAACACTCGCCACACACCGTGTACACAGAGTAACACTCGCCACACACCGTGTACACAGAGTAACACTCGTCAGTCGCCACACACCGTACACAGAGTAACACTCGCCACACACCGTGTACACAAAGTAACACTTGCCACACACCGTGTACACAGAGTAACACTCGCCACACACCGTGTACACAAAGTAACACTTGCCACACACCGTGTATACAGAGTAACACTCGCTTCACACCGTGTACACAATGCTACACAAGGTGGCGAACACCAGGCTGCTAACATTACATTACGTTCATAGCACCATTTCCAAGAAAATACACTGAACAAAAATATAAACGCAACACTTTTGTTTTTGCTCCCATTTTTCATGAGCTGAACTCAAAGATCCAAAACATTTTCTATATACACAAAAGACCATTTCTCACAAATATTGTTCACAAATCTGTCTAAATCTGTGTTAGTGAGCACTTCTCCTTTGCCGAGATAATCCATCCCACCTCACAGGTGTGG
>NC_065507.1:39251689-39265493 GCF_006386435.1 Epinephelus moara | reverse complement strand
TGTCTAATCAGCATCTTGATATGCCACACCTGTGAGGTGGGATGGATTATCTCGGCAAAGGAGAAGTGCTCACTAACACAGATTTAGACAGATATTGTGAACAATATTTGTGAGAAATGGTCTTTTGTGTATATAGAAAATGTTTTGGATCTTTGAGTTCAGCTCATGAAAAATGGGAGCAAACAAAAGTGTTGCGTTTATATTAGTGTTGTCACGATACCAAAATCTTTGTTTCGGTACCAATACCAATATGAATTTAGATACTTTTCGATACTCTTCGGTACTTTTCCTAAGGAAAAGTCCTTTTGGATACAAATCTTTAGAACAATAAATAGTAGGAGTGTAACGGTACCAAAAAAATCATGGTTCGGTAAGTACCTCGGTACGGACGTCACGGTTTGGTAACTCAAATGTTCCACCAAGTTTGTGTTGTCTCGTGTTGTCTCCCATTGCGAGGCAGACTTTCTCTTGTCTTTTTTCATGTGCGCCAGCTGCGGATGTTGATACAGGTGTTGTCATACACACCACTTGTGCAATCTGTGCTCCAATAGGAACAAGAAAGGTGTTTGTGTGCATAAATGAGTAAAATAAATTAACTAAATTAATGAATTGAATCAGTTTCAAAGTACCGGTATTTTCCAAATGCAGTATAGTACCGTTTGGAATACTCTAGTACCGCGGTACTATTATAGTACCGGTATACCGAGTAATAAAGTACTAGGTCCAGTACATGTAACAGCAACTCATACTACTCATAATATAATTATAAACCAAGTCACTTACTTATCCAACAGCAGCAAGGCAACATCCGTGTCTGCCCTGAGCCCAATTTCTTCCTTCAGGGCTCCCTACCGAGGAAAAGCGACGCCAATACAAATCCTTGTTTGTCTTCTCCGTCGGTCACTTTCCTTCTTTGCCAATAGACCTTCAGCCGAACGTCCAGGCTTTTTCTTTGTGGTAGGATCCACTTCTGAACCGTGTCTCAGCCGCTTCTCCTCCATGTTGCTTTCTCTTTCTACCTGCACTCTACCTCTTGCTATGACACTCTCCGCTCTTCCTCCCCCTCCCTTCTTGTTGTGAGGAAGCATTTCCTGTGCGCCAGCGCGGGAATGTCGCTGGTCTACGCGCATACTAAAAATGATATATATTGAAAAATACCGCGAGATGTTAGAGGAGCCGATTGACTTAATCAGCATTGTGTCATCTCCTCTAGTAGTGGCTTGGGTGAAACGGACATTTATGGACCTGTAGAAGTTACGCGCTATAGTTTTTTAAACCTCAATGAGAACTTGTGAACTGTGCTGAAAAACATCCGTGACAGAGAGCCAACGAGTTTAGTTGAACTGCACTGAAGGCAATTGGTCAAAGATTCAACCAGAAACTTGTGGGTGGTCATCAACTAACTGAGGTGAAAATGCCCAAGGAACATTTGACCAAATATTAAGCCTTCTCGTATGTATGTTTTTGACCCAGCGGATTTGGTACATAGCGGTTAAAGACTGGGCAACTCACACTACATTATTTTATGCTTTTGCAGGAGCTATCAACTCTGAGCTGGCAAGGAACGCTAGCTCTGTACTGCAATTGGTCCTGACACCCCTGACTGCGTTTTTCTTCAAAAACACCATCCAAGGATCCCAGACCACCCTGCACTGTGCTGTCCAGGAGGGGATCGAACATCTCAGTGGGCGTTACTTCTCCAACTGCACTGTGAGAGAAGTCTATCCTAAAGCCAAGGATGACGCTATGGCAAAGAAGCTGTGGGAGCTCAGTGAGAGACTGTGTGGTCTTGCATAAAAAGCTTACCATCAGATTCCTCATATTGGGCTGTCAAAATTTCTGTTGGATATTAATCATGGGAGGATATCCTTCAAAGTACCTGATACCTAACAGGAAAAGTTTAGCTGGCAGGCAAGATATGGTAATGTAAGGTAAAGGTCTGGCACGCCATTCACTGCTAAGGGCTTAAATAAGAATAGAGCCAGTCTGACTATACAGACTAGTTGCCATGACTCAATAACTTTTACAGCACTCCTGATGTATTCATGTTGGTGATTATTTTCCATGTTGTATGCAGAAGATATGTACTCACAGCTAAAGTAATCACAGATTATGTGTAACAGCTTGTTAAAATGTAATATATCCACAGATTTTTGACTGCATTTATTTCAATTACCAATGCCCAATATAAATAAACAAGTTACTTTTACTCCATGAGACTTTTTGCTGACCTTATAAAAGCATTTTATTCTTTTAGATGATGGGTTCCTACATGAACACACTACTACCTTATACTGTAACCATATTCGACATGAAAGGTCTCTGGTTTCATTGGTTTAGAGTCAGCAAAGGTGTGTTAGAATAAGGTGATGGCAGATAGTCCAGTGAATCATCTCAAACCACACCCACCTCAGTGAAGCAGGTTTTTGAGTTTTAATCAACAGTTACTTATCACTGATGAACATTGACTGTTGATTATTTAGACAGTACAATTAGTGTTACACAAATATAGTCAAGAAACCAAGTTTTCAGGTGCTTTAATAGATCATCAGGTTATCAAGTAGAGAACCGTCTGTTCTTCCTGAATAAAACCAGAAGCTTGGGTCTTTACTCTGGTCCTAAGCATGTGCAAATCTCTCTGGGTTTGGTATTTGTTTAATCCATTCATACTGACATGTACAAGTGGGCCCCATCAGAAATTCTTGACATACTGAGAGCAAGCCTGGATGTTTATGAATTAACAAATGAGTACATAAAGAAAATAATCTCACAAGTATCACTGTAATCATAAGAGATGAGTTATACTGTTTTTGCTATGATGAATTAAGCATTGTTCCATAGATCAAATGTAAAGTGTCTTCACTCGGGTGATGACACACATTTAACTGTCTGCAGTGCAAAGCAAGACCTGCAGAGCCACATACTCATCACATCTGCTCCAGATTTCTGTTCTCACGTGTTTACTGTATGCGTCTATGCCCATGAGTATTTGATAAATGAGAATAATTTAAATCAAGTTATCAACAGGGAAATAACTCTGGTGACAGAATACAGACACTTAACCAAAGGGAAGCTTTTTGGATTCATCAGTTGGATGCGTTAAAATATCCTGGTCTTAATGAAGATATAGACTTTACATGTCTCCTTTAATGTTTTTGTTATGTTTAATATGTTTATCATATCTTGAACATATAATTAATACTGGTTCATAGGTATTTCTTTTATTTATTACGCAGTTGATAGACAGTGGGAGTTGGCAGGAGTCATTTGGGGTTACTATAGTGAAAATGATTTGGGGCACAGAGCAGGTTACTGGTTCAACATCACTCGGGCAGTAATAGGTCATTGGCCTGTGACATAATTCCATGGCAGCACATGATAATGATGTAACATGAACAACCCTGGAGCTAAACTCACAGCAGTATAAAAATGTCGAAACAAAAAGGGAATTGTACTGACATTATGTAGCTGTAACTGCCTTTATTTTTCCTTCTGAAAGGAGTCTTTTCAAACAGAGCTTATGCAATGAAAAAACTGCTGCAGCTAATGGTTGGTGGTTTGTTATGCTTAATTGCAAACACAGAAGCTGGCAGTAGGCCTACTGTTGACAGTGCTCACTAACTGGCAAACCTAAATCAAACTTACCCATGATCACTGCTATCAGCTGTTATCAGCACATTCTAATGCAACGCCTCCATCCAGGTGGGTCCAGCTGACAACGCTGTTTACATAGGAAAATAACTTCAGTTTACTACGTAGTGTTTTTTTAAAGTCATGCAGCCACACTGAAACACAAAAAAAAGCTTAACAGAAAACTGGCTAAAGTCGTCTTCCTCCTCCTCTCTTGGCTGACTGACAAAAAATAAAAAAATAAAAAATCACACATCACAGCCATCATATGTCATGTTACTGCTGGCATGGCTGCTTATATGGTAGTTGTTTGGAGATTGTTATGCAAGCATTACCTTTTCAGTTCAGTGTGATGCAGATAAGTACCTGCTACTGTAAACCCCAATCCATCCATGACACAAAATTTTAATGTAAAGTCTTCACAAATGCACTTCCGGGATCAGAATTCATCTCTTTGCCTTATTCTTGCAATTGAGAAAGCTAAGCTTGTCACAATATATGTTTATAGTTCAAACAACAAAAAAGTTATGTTAAACTGACATAAAATTCCTGTTAGACAAAGGACATGTGACACATTTATGTTGTAACTGGTGTACTCAAAATCTTTATGTTACTGTACTGTACTAAACTAAAGTTTTGAGTGCAAGCTTTTTCCCACAAAACAATTTAAGATGAGTGAGCGAATTGGGGTTTACAGCAACACATATCAGTTTGTCTAATTCACAACTAGTCCATTCATCCATCCATTTTCTAAGCGCTTATCCTCTTGAGGGTCGCAGGGGGGCTGGAGCGTATCCCAGCTGACACTGGGCGAGAGGCGAGGTACACCCTGGACAGGTCGCCAGACTATTGCAGGGCTCACAACTAGTCTCACATTTGAATTGTGTAACAAAATCTGTTTAACAACCTGATGAAAAACCTTTCCATTCAACAGTGCATGGTGAAACTGTCCACACCTTGCTGACATGTGATTGCTTAAGATTCATAAAGCAGCTGGTATGTTATTTATCAAGGTCATCAGAATGCTTTTCTGTGGGAGTCCTGTTCCGGCGGGTCAGATCACCCTGCACAGCAATCTCTCTAAATGAACCTCTCAGTGTTACTTCTTTAGCTGTGGGAAAAATCAGTGTTAGTGAGTGACTGTGTTGCAGCTGATTGATTGTTTTGTAAAAAGCTTTTCTCAAGACTAACAAGTATCACTTAGATTAAGTTAGATCAAAGTTTCTGCTCAGTATAAAACATATTCTATTAAGCCTGGAACTCAATCAGAATTGAAGTTGAATTAAATGTAAAATCCAAATAACCGACATCCAGATAAACTCTCCCTGTGTGAATGGGTTCAGGTCAAGGCACACCCTCCTTTCACTGCATGCCACAGCACTCCTCCTGTAATAACATAAAACACCAGTCAGACTTGTTGGTTGTGTCACCATGACTTAGCAACTTTTATCAGTGGAGTGCAGTGTTTGTAATGTCATGTTATATACAATGTAGTGTTTACAGTTTAAGTTGAGCACAGTTTTAGCCAGATAATTAATGTAATCAAATATCCCAGAAAATCTCCTCTTTGTTCAAGTTGTTGTGTAAAGTTCTGACCTTCTGGAATACTGTAAATGCTTTTGGTCATTTGCAGATTGAATAAGTATCATCCTAATACAGCGCACACATTCAATACACACTTGTGCTTTTCTCATGTTTACCGTACAAATACACACTACTCCATACATACAAAACTGCTATACTCAAGTAGTCAAGAAGTCATCAGTGTAACCAAACTATTCATTAAAAAAGATTGTCAAACCTTTCTGCTGAATGCTTTCCCTGCGCTTTTGCTATCTGTTTCCTTCGTGCCATATTGTCTAATAAAACATAACTTGCAAGTTTTGGGATCTTTTTTCTGCCTGTCCTAGTAATGTCAGACTAATTAAAATGATTGTTTCATGTAAAGGATTTGTTGCAACAATGCAATAATACAGTTGGTGATTGGCTGCCAATATTTTAACAGCCAAACGTTTAAAATCTAACTTGTTCCACTTGATTGATGTCCCACATTGCCTGACCTCACCCTAATAATTAACCACATTCACAACTGTTAATAGCCTACTCTAATTATTGTCCTATTGCTTTTACAGGGTTTGAGGTGTGACCCCACCTTCTCTTGTCACTTTTACAGTACAACAAATGGGGCCCTCAAACTCTTATGAATTTGAATATGTGCACTGAGATAACATTAACACATTCAAGGCACATTTTCGGTCATGTAGGCTATCGATAAACTGAAGCTTCTGTGTGTTTAAGGTAAAGCCATTTTAGCCTACCGGTCAACCCATGACGGAAGCAGACCTTTTCAGTTATCAATATTATTTAATTATTGTTATTATTCATTAATATTTAATTGCAGCTGTATTAGGTGCAGTACAAACTGGAGTATTCCATATTAAAGACGTCCTGGATTGTCCTTTCTCTTTGACAATATAAATGTTCCTTTGAGTGTATATATGGCGACATCTGGCGGTTCAGTAACGCTACACCAGGAAGCCCGATCGGAAGTTAAACTGTTGGCGTTCGATTTTCCTCCAAAGTAAATTCTTATGGTATTTGTGAAAATAAAATTAATACTCATATAGTATCTATTTGCCATTTTTGTCAAAAGTGCCATGTTTTGCATTAATTTCAATTGTAGTTTTCGTTCTTTGATGCTTAACAAACAGTATAACACGCTTTGTTCGGCCACAAACATTTTATTTTGAAAGTCTTGTTGACACTACCCGCTCCGCTCATACAGTGCAGTGATGTCGGCACTGGTTTGCCTCGTAGCTGGTGCACTTTTCTTCTATGTGATAGTGTATTACGCTGTGTTTAGAGGAGCCAGGTGTTCCAGTTTAGTGAGGCTGAATGGGAAGACGGCCATTGTTACAGGTAACAAGCCTCACCTACCGGCTCTTGCTAACATGGAGCCTCATTCACACTGTCAAGATAGCTCATTCATGTAGGCTACACAGCAGGGGTATCTCCCGTGTCTCCCCTGTCAACGCTACACTGAATCACTTTTCATGAGGATACAATGTTACAACCGGGTTCTAATCTACAAAATGTATCGTTATCAGACACAAACATGACTTGGTGGCAAAGCCGAAACTGTAGTTCATCGAATGGCCGACCAATAGACGATATAAAAATGTAGCCTAAATAAAAATTAATGTAGGCTACATTTTTTCCCTATGAATTACTGCAGTTTCCAAGCTCTCTTCATTTTTTAGACCCAATCTGTTTTAGTCTGTCTCTTAATATATTTTGTTTTGGGCCAAGATATTCTACAGTTGAGATGTTTTTAGGTGTGTGTTATTCTGCACCCATTTAAAGGAGCAGTTTTTAAGATTCGGGGACATTTAGTGCAGTGATGATTTTGACAGCCATTTTAGTCTTTAAAAGCCCTTTTTAAACAGGAATTGTGCAAATTTGCAGGAAAGCCCAATCAGTCTTTATTCAGCATTGGCAATATAAAAGCAAAATCGGGGAGTGCAGCAAACTTTTGTTTATACAGAATGTGCCTTTTTCGGGGCAATGGGGGGCGTGAGCAAGTAACAAAACGTGTAGCTCAGCGTGTGACGTAAACAGAAGCCGCGGCTGGTCAGTCCTTCGGCGATTCTCTCGTAAGTTGGCCCGTTCTTCACCGTCCCCGTCATCTGACGGTTAATGGCCTCTTCGTTTGTGAGAACAAGGAGGGAGCGCAATTCTTTGTCTCCCCAGTTGCTCATCTTTACAGTGTCTGTCTACTAGCTGCTCGCTAATTCCTGCTATCAGCTGTTTCCTGTTTATCCACCGCCAGTGGCTCGCATGTGCGGCTTCATCAACAGCTCCTCCCACAAGTCATCAACAGCCCGTCCCGTCCAATAGTATGTCTCTGCAGACCCGGAGACTGCAGATTCAGACCCGCAGTTCTGGACCCGCAGTTCTAGACCCCTTGTTTTTCGTCCCCTACTGGACGGCTGTATAACTGCAACTAAATCAGCATCTCACCCAAACACCACTGTTTGAAAGAAGTTGGACTTTTAATGCTTTATTACAATTTACAGTTTTAAAATTTTATTACACCCGAATAAAAATACCAAGATTTAATTGTTGATTTATGCCTGGGTGCTGTTCTGCATCATTATTGTTTGCTGGTTGTTCTGTATGGTTTGATCCAACTATTTTAGTTCTTTATTTCTTAATATTCATCAGACTGCTCTGACTAGCACGCCAAAAACTTGCACTGCATTGATCAAACCCGCTACAACATATAATAGGAAATGTCTGGTCTTGGGTGTCCAGTGATCACTTTTGTTGTGGGAATTTGAAACAAAGGCTGTGAAATACTGAAATGGTTTGAAATGTTTTATTGTGTGCAGTGGTTACATCACACATCAGGGAGATCTGCAGAGAAAAAAAAGAAATCAAACATATCACAAAATTGAAAACAGAAACACTTAAAAAAAAATTAAATACCTATCACAGTCTACACTGAAATACTTAAGATTCTGGAGCATGGCAAATACATTATTATATCAACATATTAACAATAGTGCCCCTTCCTTCCTCATCTGCCTTTCGATCCTCCACAAAACTCCTCCACTTCACTGTGGTTTCCCCTTTCTGGATTGTTATGTGCACCTTAAAAAGAGAGTCCCTAATTATTCAAAGTTAAGATTTTTCAACCGTTTTACACACATAAACAAGGCCAAAACCTAATAATAGACAAAAATACATTTATGATCATCTGCGCTGGATGAGCTTAATTTCTATCCACAAAATCTCTAAATATATGCTATAGAGTAATATCAATGTAGTGATATAAACACACGTGATATATAATATTATGAATAATAAAGGAAAAATGTGTGTAGGTGTATTACATGATATACATGAATACAAAATTAACTTTTAGCATAAAGTACACTAATTGCCAATATGTAAACAGTTTCATGCTTGTATGAAAACGTAAGCCTATACACGTTTTTCTCATATCATTCACTTCATTGCTTTAATCATTTATTCATTAATTTAAAGCACATGCTAAAATTATTCGTCATCGCGCTTCAGATCAAATAACTGATCTGAGACTTCTAGGATTTGTACCCTTTGACAAAAATCGATCACACTGTTAAGAAGCAGAAAAATAACCTAAATGAAGCCTGAATACTTTCTTAATCTGCAGCTTGTCAGTCTGAGGGTTTAAACTCATGTCTCAAAGAGCTGGTGATTAAAACTGATCTGACTTTAGACTGAATCCTGCAGAGATCAGCTGTGAAGTCCGGCAGCCTGTGGCCACTAGCTTTGCTGCTGCTGCTTCTTCTGCTTCTTCTTCTGCTGCTTCTGCTTCTGCTTCTGCTTCTTCTTCTTCTTCTTCTTCTTCTTCTTCTTGTCTTTTAACGGCAGTTGGCAACCAGCGTATTAGGTGCATTACTGCCACCTTCTGCTCTGGAGTGTGAATCAGAGATTAGATTCTACTGTGTAAACCTGTCCGTCTAATGAATTCAAAAAACACTCTTGTACTCAGCCCACTTGGCAGACTCCTCAAAGTTTTAACATTAATTTCATGTATTCCAATTTTTCTCAACTCCTCCTTCATATGCTGTCTTTCTTGGCTGTAAGTGTTGCATTCTGTGATTGCATGGGTTATTGATTTCGCTGACTGACAGTGTACACATAAACCAGTTGGGTGTTTTCCTATTTTGTGTAGTGTACTGTTTAAATTGGAATGACCTAATTTAATCCTATTGCATATTACCTCCTCCCTCCTTGTCCTTCCTATATTCCTGTCTGTTGACTTTATATTACTGATAAATCTATATGAGAACATTCCCCTTGTTTCATTGTCCCACCTCCCCTGCCATTCCTCCATTGACTTATTCCAGATTAATGTTTTGATCTCTGATTTACTTAACGAAATGTGTGTATTTATGGTGTCCTTTTGTAGTGCTTGTTTAGCCAGTTTATCCACCTCCTCATTCCCTTTTATACCTGCATGTGCCGGTACCCACATAAATTCAATACGCATACCTTGCTGTATGACTCTGGCGTGTACTTGTAAAATCTGGAACAGGATATCTTGACGGCTGGATATGAAGGATGTCAGGCTGCTCAGCACTGAAACAGAATCAGAGCATATTAGGGTATTTCCTGGTTTGTTTTCTTCTATCCACTTAAGTGCCAAAAACACTGCCTACAACTCTACAGTGTAAACTCCCAAATAATCTGAGGAACGCTTTACCACATGAACCTTTCTGCATGGAACAGAGAAAGCAGCCCCTGTTGTTTGCTGCTCTGGATCTTTAGACCCATCTGTATATATCTGAGTGTACTGAGGGTAATGCTGGTTTACATGAGCTGAGAAATCTGACATCAAGTCTTCAAATCTTCCCTTTCTCTGTCTTCCTGAGGTCCAGGAGGTACAAGTCTACTTGTGGTGTAATAAGCTTCCATGGTTACGCTTCTGGAGTTACCACTGTTGGGCTCACGTAAAGATTTTCCATCCCCATATCCTCTGCATACTGATTGCCCACCCACCCGAAGCTAGTCATTTGTCCTCTGCCTTGTTCCCAACACTCCTGCATTACCACTTCTGTGGGGTGTTGCTCTTGGTGCCCCTTGAGGCTAGCCCAGTAGTTGGTCATTAACTGCTTTCTCCTAATGTCCAATGGCATCTCTTTCCCCAGAACTTGCAGGGCTGGGATGGGGGTTGTTCTTACTGCTCCACAACACTGCCTCAGAGCTTGAGCCTGAATTTTATTCAGTCTCTCTAGCAGACTTTTTGAGGCTGAACCATAAACCACACTCCCATAATCAAACACTGACTGGATTATTGTCACATAGATGGCTTTTAATGATGAGAAGCTAGCGCCCCATCCCATCCCATTTAAACACATTTCTCAACTATTTTATTTATGTGATCTACCCATGTTAACTTGGAATCAAAAAGAATTCCCAAGAATCTGAAAGTTTTCACCCTCTCCAATATTTTTCCATACATCTGCAGGCTAACATCAGGAAGAGCTCTCTTTCTTGTGAAGACAACTGTATTTGTTTTCTCTACTGAAAATTTAAATCCCCAATCATATGCCCACTGCTCGACTTTATCGATGGCTTCTTGCACCTTTCCATTAATATGCATGATGTTCCTACCCCTTTTCCACACTGCCCTATCATCAGCAAAAAGAGATCTGCCTATGTCTGGTTGAATCTGAGAGAAAACATCATTAATCATAATTGTCTGGTTGAATCTGAGAGAAAACATCATTAATCATAATTGAAAAAATTAATGGGCTTATTACACTCCCTTGCGGGGTACCATTTTACACCACACATTGACTCGATATTTCATTTCCTATCCTTACCTGGATAGTTCTATATGTCATAAAATCCTTTATCCAATTGAATATTCTCCCTCCTAACCCCATTAACTTTAACTTTATGAGAACTCCGTCTTTCCACATCATATCATAAGCTTTTTCAACATCAAAAAATACTGCTATAACTGACTCTTTATTGATTTGTGCTTTTCTAATCTCATGTTCTAAGCAAATGATAGGATCCAAGGTTCCCCTTCCTTTTCTAAACCCACTTTGATAATGCGACAGTATTCCTTTCTTTTCTGTAAAATATGTCAACCTTTCAGTGACCATTCTTTCCATGATCTTACATACATTTGATGTGAGGGCTGTTGGCCTATAATTAGAGGGCTTCGGAGGATCCTTCCCAGGTTTCCTTATAGGTACTATAACAGCCTCTTTCCAAGCCTTTGGTAGCCGTCCTTCTTCCCACACTTTATTATAGAGAACCAAAAGTTTACTCAACACCCTGTTACTAAGATGTCTCAACATTATATAACATACTAGGTCTTTTCCTGGAGAAGTATTGCCTGATTTACAAATAGCTCTCTTCATTTCATCTAGAGTGAATGGAGAGTTAATTGACTCATCCTCCATAGTCATACTCCTTTCTAATGCATCTAAGTGTTGTCTTTTTGTTATTTCTCTTCTTCTTCTTCCCTCTTCTGTCAAATTTCCTGAACCATGTACTCGGACAAATGCTTTGACCATCATCTCTGATTTATCCCTGTCAGTAACTACTAGTTGTCCTTTAGATTCTTAAACTGGATACTCCCACTCCTTTCTATTACCCCCCATTCTCTTGATCATGTTCCATACATTTCCTACCGGAGTTGTTCTTCCAATCTTATTTCAAAAACTTTGCCAATTTTCTCTCTTTGCTTGTCTTATCGTTCTCTTTACTACAGCCTGGGCTTTCTGATACGCAACTAAATGATTATAATTATGACTCTTCTTCAAAAGTCTAAATGCTTTGTTCCTTTCTTTTATAGCCCTGCTGCACTTTTCTGTCCACCATGGAACAGCTTTCCTTAACATCCTCCCTCTACTCTTCGGGATTGGCTCTAAGGCTGCCTCAATTATTTTAGAACAAAAACTCTCATTTAACTCATCAATATCCTGATTTTCATCAACTACTGCCACTCTTTCTTCACTAATTACCTCATACTTTTCCCAGTCTGCCTTTTCAAACACCCACCTTCCCCCTCCTCGTGTTGATAATCTTTCCACCTCAATATCTACAACTGTCATAATTGGATAGTGGTCACTTCCAACACATGACTCATCCCATATTTCCCAACTACATTTCCTAGCCAAAGTATTAGACACCAACGTCAGTTCCAGAGCAGAGTCCTGTCCTGTACGTACATCTACCCTAGTACCTCTCCCATCATTCAGACACACCAACTCCTTTTCCTCTAAAAGAGCCTCTATTGCTTGGCCATTAACATCTAGGTGCCCACCCCCCCAGAGTGGATTGTGTGCATTAAAATCCCCACACCAAATTACCCTATGCCTACCCTGACCCTGAACTCCTAACAACATGTCTAGTTCAATCCTTTTACATGGGTTATATCAACCTCCTTTCCCTTACACCACACCTCCACCTCAACATATTCGTGACCTTCTCCCTTTCCCAACACTCTGTACGGTATATTTATTTTGATAAATGTCGCACACCCACCACCATTCCCTACTTCCCTATCTTGACGTATGATAACATACCCTTGTAATACAAAATCTAAGTGTTGCTTCAACCAAGTCTCTTGAACACATATTACATCTGGCTTTGTCACAAAACCTTCAATAAAACTCTTAAACTCCTGTCCATTTGCAATAAGAGACCTTGCATTCCACTGGAGTATCAATACCATCAAAGGTATTAACCACATCCTTCCTGACTGGATCTTGCTTGGAGCTCATCTCTAACCTCTTCCCAAGCCACTCCTACCAGTCCAAGGTGGTGCACTGCAGCTTTTACTATCAACTGAATCTTCTGCGTTTTAGACTCCACTCCCGCTGGGCTATTAATTACACCTGTGATAAATGTTACCAGCTTTTTCTTCTCAACCACTAAACTGTCCTTTAAAATCTCACTGGCTCCCCCCATCGGACCCCATGGATGCACCCTCTGACCCAAATCCTGTCTCTTTACTTGCTTTGCAGCTTCGGCATAAGACAATTTACTTTCCACTCTGACTTTCTGTATCTCCACTTCCTTTTTCAGTACTTCACATCCGTTGTAGGCGGCGCTGTGGGCCCGTCCACAGTTGCAGCACTTCGGCTGCACTCCCTCACCACACTTGCCATACTCATGATTCCCTCCACAGCGTGCACATCTGCATTGCTCCCTGCACCTTGAAGCTACATGCCCAAACTTTTGGCAGTTGAAACACCTCATTGGTTTCGGAACATAGTCTCTCACAATCAGGGGTCGCGTTAACCGGATATTCTTAGTCATTGACTGTTTTTTTTTTACAACAATGACCGGAAAATCTGAAGGCATTTTGACTGGTTGCAATTACCACCCCTGCCCACTTGGCAGAGGAGTGCACAGTCAGTGGTTTAAGTGGCTGCCGATTTCAGAATGCAGAGAAAAGGTCATTCACCTGTCGCTCTGATGCAGCGTTGTTGACATAACGCCCTGGACACACCGGATGCAGAACCGAGGCACGGCGCCCAGCAGCGGAGGCATTTTTCAGTCAGCACCCATGTTAACCTATCTGACTGTCCACACAGGCTGCTGAGCAGAGCGGAGCGCCCGCGGAGGCAGCGCTTCAGTTCGGCGTCTGGTCTATTTTTCA
>NC_065507.1:39245131-39251635 GCF_006386435.1 Epinephelus moara | reverse complement strand
ATTTTAATTTTGTGTCACCGAGCCTACAGACATAACTACATAACGCGCTGGACACACCGGACGCCTTAGTGCCGTCCGGTGTGTCCAGGGCGAAGCCTAATGGCACGGGTGTGTGGATGTCTGTTCATCTTTTCGTTCATGTCCTTATTAATGCACACTTTATAACTTGCTTGTTGGATTTATTAAAAACGACTGAATGAAAACTAAATGTCTTTGAATATCTTTATTATCATTTAAAAACGAAAATTAAAATGACCGGTAAAAATAGATTATGACCGGATTTTTATGACCCTGTCGGTCAAAATGACCGGCGACAAAAAAGTCTAGCGCAACGTCTGCTCACAATGTAACTCATCAGCCCCAACATCACTCGCTTTGGAATAACATCCCCTTGAAACTCAATCATTACAGTTTCAGTATCTTTCTTGGTCCCATTCACATTAGACCTCATCCTCTGAACATTTAATATCATTCCCCCTTTCAAGTTATTTTTAATCTCCTCCACACCTATGTTAAGGGGTACACCAGAAATGACACCTCTACGTCCCCTGGCCCTACCTGTCCCTCTTGGTCTGCTCGTACTGACCAATTTAATCCCCCCAATCTCTTTAAGTTTGAGAGTCTTACTTGCCTGCTCCTCCTTGTTGCATCCAATTAAAAGGTTACCATCAAGAAGTACCTTAGCAAAATCAATATTACCAATATCGCTATTTAGCATTTTGGTTAACTTTAGCGGATTAACCCTGCTCATTCCCGACTGGTCACTGAATCTTACAATGCATTTTATATTTTCCTGATTCTGCCTACCAGATCCTTCCGAATTACTCCTTCCCTTTCTCTTTTCCCCCCGATTGCTCCTTACTTCTTTCCATCTTTGCCCTGAGGATCCTCCGCGTTCTCCTTCACTTCCTACCTCCATACTCCTGTCACTGTCTCCCCAATCAAACTCTTTCTCTGATTCATTCACGGAGCAGTTGTGCCTCACCACCGTCCCTTTTCTTCCAGCCGAGGACGCAGCCATCTCTCCGAAAACCTCTGAAACAGAGGCTTCGACAACAATCTTGGGTTTGTTTGAAATTTGAATTTCCTACACAGCAAATACCACTACTTCCGTCTCTCCACTAGCTTTGCTGCTGTTGAATGGCCACCAAGTGGAGCTAATGTTAACAGCCACCGCTGCAACTATCAAGCTCCACAAATCCATTCAGCAGCTCTACCATCCACAGTCAGACACACATGGCTGATTATTTACTGCTGAATTACAGGTCACATCTCGCACCAACAACTGACGCTGCTCCTGTGAGTGTTTTTGTTTGTTAGCGAAACATCCTGGTGCAGACTATTTACTGGAGTTTGCGAGCATGTCGCTCATACAGCATTTGAAGATGATTACAAGCATGGCTGTTCTCAGCCTTTTAATGTCCAATAGTCCATCATGGACATTTTTGTCACGTCTTGTCTTGTCAATGAAAATGAAACATAGAGTTGATTTTAGTTTTTGTTATCAAGATCTACTTTTAGCTCGTCATCATCTCATTTTCGTCATGAAAAAAAAAGGATGATGAAAATTTTTGTATTAGTTTTTGTCGATGAAATTAATACTGATTTAGTGGCATCTAGTGGTGAGGATTGCAGACTGCAACCAGCTAAAACTGCCCCCGTCTAGAATTCCTTCAGTGTACATTGTTCAGAAGGTTTTTATTAGGAGCTGAATTATTAAAGCTATAGTTGGTAATGTTGGAGAGCTAGCAAGATTTGAAGGCGGCACCTCCTCTAAGCTCCACCCCCTCCCGTCAGTGTTCCGTCCAAAGCCACAGCCCCGCAAGCTTGAACGCGCATCCTGCAGTAGGAGTCAGCAAGGCAGAGGAGAGCCTAGTAAAATAACAAATCCCCCCGAAGCAAACAAATAATTACCTGTCCAACAGAAAGACAGCAACCTCTGCATAACTCTTCAGGCCCTTCAGCTCCCTCAGTTGTCTCCACCCTTCAAAAGCTGCACCGATGTTGACTATGGTTTGTCCTCTTTCTTTATCCAAAGCCTTTTTCGTCGCAGCCTTTTCTGCCTCCGACTTTCTTTTCTTAGCCTGTTTAGCGGGGCGAGCCATTACAAGTAACGCTGGAAGTGATACTTTTGGCTGCATTTTCTCTGCCATTGTTCAGCAAACTTATTCTCCTGCTAACGTGGTATTTCTGCTGAGGAGTGTGCTGAATATTTCCGGCAACGGTGACATGTGATGAGTGCACGCAGGGAGGAGGGAGGGAGGGACGGAGGGGGGCTCGGGCAGGACGAGACATGAAGGCATCTGATTGGTTCTTTCCACTCGCACCGATTTTTTTCATTCCTTTTACATAACACAGTATGTATTGAATACTCTCAGGATGGAAGGACCATTTCACCCAGTATAACAAGAAGTGTTTCTGAACAGGATTACCAACTATAGCTTTAAGTAATTTCACAGTAGATATCGGTGTTTTTTTAATGCTGTTTGGCCTGTCTTTGACAAGCACCTGCTAATTTGTGCTCATCTTTTTTTTTATCCAGACCTTTAGAGGGTTTTTACTGGGAGCTGAATTATCCACAGAGGTATTTTCCTCTTCTAAAATAAACAGACCAGATCATTTAAACTGGTAAAAAAAAATACTGAATAACACAGTTTTAGTTATAAATCAGTGTTTCTATGACACTGTTAGGCTCATCAGAGATGGGTGGCTAGCCCAGCACCTGCTAATGTCTGCTCATCCTTTTCCACTAATAATTTAAGATCCATACATTCAGTTGGTTTTTACTGGGAGCAGAATTATCTGCAGAGGTCTTTTCCTCTCCAAAACAAATGGACCCAGTGACCCATGTAAAAAAAAAGTGACACTGCTTGTCAGGGAGGAGCTGCTAACTACGGTGGCTGATGCGAAAACACAAAAACATGCATGGTCCTATCTAGAGCCAGTGTTTGTTTGTCTGTGCTACTACTTTAGAAACATGTCTGCCTTCCGCTCTCTTTGTAGATATACTTGGCTCATTCTAAGTTAACAAAAACATGATCTGTCTTATTTTTAGGTGAAATGCACCTGTGAAATGAAGAATTAATCTAACCATTCAAGTTTAAATCATTAAGTTTAAGTCTGTCTTCCATCACAATACAGTGTGTTGGGTGCCATAGAACAATGTTTATTTTACTGAATTTGTATTGAAAGGAAATACTAGTTATTTCATCTCAATGCCAAATGCATGAAAGGAGTAATGATGTGTTTATAACTAAGGCTCTAATCTTCTGGTTTACAAGCTGTAATTTTGCAGGCAACATGAAATACCAGGCTTTGGAATGCCAGTTAGGTGTCACTGAGTTCAGCACAGCTCCTTGCTGTCAGTGAGTACGTTTACATGCACAAAATATTACAGATTTCGCCCTTGTTCTGAAGAAGACGATATTTTACATGGCTAATATTCCACTAATAATCCCGGTTACATGCAGCCCTGTATACTCCAAGTAACGCGCCCCAACATGCAGTTGTCGTGATGAAATGTGTTGCCCTGTCGAATAGTGTTTGCCTCCCAATAATGCAAAGTGCCCATGGTTAGGGTTAGGGCCAAGGGTTTGGATATGGGTTAGGTAGGGGGAAACACATATCAACTGGGAAACAGACTTCTATACAACACCTTTTATCACTTCAAAATGCTGGAGCTGCTTGTCTTTTTGCGTCTTTGCATTAATAGGATTTTTTCAAAGTTTCCTACCAGTTGTGTTGACTTGTTTGACCATCTGAGCAAAGCATCCCTCTTTCATTCCTTCAGCCACCTTCTTAAAAAAATGTCGGCATTGGGATATTAACAAATACCCTAAAAACTGTCGATATCTCACCCTTTCATAATGTTTTAAAGTAGGTGTGTTTCTCCTTCTGACCAGAAATGTGGGCTTTACTTTTGGGCATGCACATCTAGACCAGCTTCGCGAACTGCTGGGGAGTTGGTTTGTGCACAACGTATTCATGACAATGCACACAGCCAGCTGTTACAGACAAGAGGCCCGTGTCACAAACTGCGGCCAATAAAAAGCATTTAAGACGCATGTTTGGAATGTGCTGTGTACATGTCCAAATAATGCTGTTAAACTAGGGCTGGGTGATATGGACAAAAATTCACATCTTGGTATTTACAGGCAGACTGGCGATACACAAAAAATATCTCGGCTACATGTTTTCAGTTGCAAGTCAAAGTCAAATTTTAGATGTCTCCAGCACTTTTATAAAACCAGACTGTGATCAAAATAAAATGCAAAGACAGGGATTTCATTACCCTTTTTGAAAATAGACAGCTGCACAACATTTAAATGAAAAATTATATAAATTAAATAGCAGGGCTGTACGTTAACGTTTTGAACATACCATTGGAGCCACAGAGGTTTAAAGTTTTGCAGCACAGACCACAAAAGTATATCACGAGTATAAAAGTAGGCCTAAATCCATTGGAATTTAAAACAATTAAAAATCTTTGTGATTTAAATATTTTTATTTATTTAGGCTATTAATTTATGCACAGAGCATCAACAGAGAGACTGAGGGAGAGATGGAGCGAGAGACACTTTGTCCGTGTTATACACATCTTGTGTTTGAAACGCCTGTGTTGTTGCTGCATTTTTTTAAACAGATTTGTCGCCTGCAGGCACTGTCTCAGTGTCACACAATAGACTACAACTGCCAAGAACGATGATGTTCTATGATCCACCTCACACACTAACTAGCAAACAAACGTTCACCTGACACAATCAAGCAGCTCTGTTTCCCACACATGCAGCGCAGCGCTGGATTGCACATGTGCTACTGTGGTTATTTCACTCAACTCACAGACTGATTTAGTGTAGCACGTGCAATATCTGGACTGATGTCATACTGTAGACTAATGAACAGACAGATTAAACAGAGTAGCAGTTCTATGTCTCTTTTATTGTGGCTGGAGAACTTGTGAGTGAGTGAGTGAGTGAGTGAGTGAGTGAGTGAGTGGGGCGGAGCTGTACAGAGAGTGTGTCAGAGGAGAGATGCACACTGACCGGCGTTACGTAATGCTACTTGACCCTGTATCGATAAACAGTGTTGTTTAAATCTATATCTTGCTTGGAAATATATCCATATATTGCACATAGTGGTTACATTGCCGAGCCCTATATTAAAACCTAAATACAGTAATATCAACATGTCCCAAATGTCTTAATTGTAAATTTGCCACGTTTAGAAGAAGGCCTAATTTGGAACATCCAAAAAACTTAACTCGACCTGCATCAATTTCAGATTTTCTGAATGATAGTGGAAAATTAGTGTGCATGTAAACATAGCCAGTGTTATGTTGAGGTTGATGTATGGTTTTCCTGCACAGGAAGCAACACTGGCATTGGCAAGGCCACGGCTCTGGAACTGGCAAAGAGAGGAGCCAGGGTGATCCTAGCCTGCCGCAACAAGGACAAAGCTGAGTCAGCTGCATATGACATCCGTAGAGTAAGTACTCTGATAACTATAGATTGCTGAAAAGTAGACATTGGAGGCCGCTGTTCTGTCATTCATGAAGAGCACTAAGAATTCCAATTCAGATGTCACTTGTTAGTAATATTTATGTATCTAAAAATTGTTACTAAATAGTATTTAATCCAGATAAACTCCAAAGTGTGGACTCTATTCAGCCTACTCTACCACTGATGTAAATGATAACCTCTCATTATTATTCAATACAGTTCACAAACTGCAGCTTTCAAAATGATCAAACAGTTGAATCAGCGTCTCTAAAATAGTCTCAACATGAGGTGAACAGTAGAAACATCATGAAGTCAAAATTAATAGTTTTATTAGACTGCACTAGTTTTAGCTCAGCATCCCTAATGAACTGGCACCTGATTGTAGTATTTATACAGTTACATAAATTTTTTTTGTTGAGACTGCATCCCAGAACCAGCACCTTTGTACCTAACCTACAGTTGGACTTGCCCATAGCCCTTGCACATCTGTAATAATGTGGAAGGGAGATGTTGTGATAATCACGATGTGTAGGTGTTTTTTTCTAATCAATTTAAACACAGTAACTGCCTGTGAAATGACCTGAGCCTTCAGGAGACTTAACACTGTCAAGACCACCCAGCCTGCGGGAAACGTTGTTTTCTATATCAGTCAATCAATCAATCAATCAATTTTATTTATAAAGCCCAATATCACAAATCACAATTTGCCTCACAGGGCTTTACAGCATACGACATCCCTCTGTCCTTATGACCCTCCAGTGGATAAGGATAAACTCTGCAAAAAAAAACCCTTTAATGGGGAAAAAAATGGTAGAAACCTCAGGAAGAGCAACTGAGGAGGGATCCCTCTTCCAGGACAACAGATGTGCAATAGATGTCGTACAGAACAGATCAACATAATAAATTAACAGTAATCCGTATGACACAATGGGAGAGAGAGAGAGAGAGAGAGAGAGAGAGAGAGAGAGAGAGAGAGAAGGTGCCCGGTGTATTATAGGGGGGTCCT
>NC_065507.1:39238335-39244758 GCF_006386435.1 Epinephelus moara | reverse complement strand
TTACTAGAGCTACCTGATAATAGCGAGTTACAGTAATCCAGCCTAGAGGTAACAAAAGCGTGGACCAATGTTTTATATATATATGTGTATATATATAAATATATATATATATAATATATATATATAAATAAATAAATATGTATATATATATATATATATATATATGTTTTCATCAGTAATGTTCAGTTCTGTTAGATGTGTGTACTACAGCCAGACTGAGACAGCATATATGTCCTTCAGGAGAGTGGGAACAATCAGGTGGTGTTCATGCAGTTGGATCTCGCGAGTTTCAAGTCTGTTCACAGCTTTGCTGAAATTTTCCTGAAGTCTGAACCCAGACTGGACATCCTCATCAACAACGCAGGTGAGGATGGTAAAATGCTGTGGATTATCCCTCCTTGGTACATTATTATTTCAACGTAAAAACAAGATAAAAATGCACAGGTAAAGGAAACAAAATCAGTTACATTTGTCTTTATCACAACAGTGCTGTAAAATTGAATTACACTGACTGATTGAACCCCTCTGTTTCAGGTGTGATGGGTCCAGGATGTACCGAGGATGGATTTGGCATGGCGTTTGGGGTTAACCACCTGGGTCACTTCCTGCTTACCAACCTTCTCCTGGAGCGCCTGCAGCAGTGTGGTCCCAGTCGCGTGCTCACTGTGGCCGCACTGCTGCACTGCTTTGGCAGCGTTGACTTCCCTCTGTTGGCTTCCAGGAAGGACTTAGTATCTGGTCAGTCCACCTGGCACAACTTTCAAGCCTATTGCAACAGCAAGCTGTGTAATGTGCTGTTCACCAGGGAGCTGGCCAACAGGCTGGAGGGTACCGGTGTCACCTGCTACAGCCTCCACCCAGGTCAGTGCCTTCTGCACATTTTATAAAGGAATGTTGGCTGAGGTAACAGATCCTCTGGCAGTTATTTTAGAAGTTAAAACCAAGCTGGGAAGCATTTTCATTTGCACTTGTCTCTTCTGTTTTACAGTTTCAAGTCTGTTGTGCCCCTCACCACTGCACACAAGTCCACAAGGCTTTTAGCTATTTTAATGCTAACAAGAAATGACAGAATGTTGACATCTTTCAATCAGACCACATAGTTTAAATCGTCAGAGAATGTTAGTGAAAGTGAAGAGCACTTATTTTCTTAAGCTGTTTTCAGATATGGAATAGATTGCATTACTGGCTTCACCTATTTATTACAATGATGGCCTTCTGTTGTAAATGTATGTAAATGTGCCATTATAGCTTCATTTAGACATGACATACGCAGGAGACACAGTACTAGTGTGATATTGTCACCTGTTGCACGAGAGGAAGCATGTCACTGCTGAAAAACAGCAGTAGTTGGAAAAAAAAAAAGTCAGCATTTTTTCTTGTTAACAGGCTGAATCAGTGATGGATTTTAATTCAGTTGAAGCCTTAATTAAAGATATACTACAGACGATTGTAAATCACTGTTTGTAAACACTGAAAAAGAGAGTAAAAGCCAACCCCAGATTCACTCTCGTTTGGCATTTTGCCTTATGCAGGTGGGACACAGGTAATATCGCAAAAGTAATATTTGCTTTTTTCTTTGCATTTTGACTTCGCAACTCACTATCCTCAACTGAAAGCATCTGGTGATATCTGATGATGATATGCCAGTCATTATTAACACAGTGGCAGCTTCTCACAGTGGCATCAACAGATCTTCAAAAAATCATTTAATTGTCTCACTGTACAGAGTGTACAGTTTGCTTTTAGTCTTTAAATCAGGAAGCGAACTACATTTTCTAGTCATAGTCATTGTTGTTCACACTTGTTGTTGCTTAAGTATCAAGGACCCCCAGTATGGCTGCCACTAGATCATATTAATGTCAGAACAGTATCTGAGTGTACATCTTGCAACTGAAAGAACAAATTACCTGTAAGCCAAGCTGTGTTTGACAGTAGCCATGAAGCCAGACCTTATACGTTTGTATCATCTCCTCTTCCAGGAGTCATCTACACAGAACTGTGTCGCAGTCTGAGCCTGTGGCAGCAGCTTCTCCTGATGCCCTTGGCCAAGCTCTTCTTCCTGGATCCTGAGGGGGGGTCCCAGACCACCCTGCACTGTGCCCTGCAGGAGGGCATTGAGTCCTTCAGCGGACGCTACTTCTCTAACTGTGCACTGCAACAGGTGGGAGCCAAGGGACGAGATGATGCTCTGGCAAAGAAGCTGTGGGAATTGAGTGAGAGGTTAACTGGTTTATCATAACAGACTGAATCCTAATCCAGTGTGATCGCTCTGTGCCTTATGGTCTGTTCCTTTAAGGGCTGGTTTCTAATGGTCTTATACATGTTTGACATAGGGAACAGAAAGCAGTGCAGTGTTTTACTATTTCTATTATCTGCATAACCTTACATTTGTTCCTGTTGTTTAATAAATGGCAGTTATCCACAAAGACATGTCACGATTGCACTTGTGGTTCAAGCACATTTTCTTACTGAAATGTTACTCGGCCAGCATGAAGAAAAATTGCTTTTGGGTAAATGCTCCATCAGACTAGAAAGTGCCACTGCAAATGTCCTTCCTCTGCTCTAAATAAATGGTGCTGGCTCCTCAGTGACATTTGCTGTTCTTACTGGACAACACGTTAGCACAGTTAATCCAAGATAACATATTATATTTATACCATTTACTTTTGTCTCACAACTGTCTGCAAACCATTCCACATCTCATGTGGAGCAGTTTATACCACAAAAGGGGAAATAATATGAAACGAGATATGCAACGCGGCTAATATGATAGCCGAGAGGTCAGCCTGTCAAGACAGTTTGGTCAAAGGTACAAATTCACACATTAGAATCATAGACTGTATAAAAAAGATGGACAATATGACAGTCCCTCAAAAGTGAAGCCAAAACATCTGAGTCACCCCCAGTGGCTGGCTGCAATATAGGTCATAAACTCCGCCCCCTCCATGTTAGTGGATGGGAAATGAGCCAATCTAAAAACTCAAAGTACATGTCTGTTCTTATCACGCTGATGTTTGTTTAAGTCTTCCTTTTTTTGATGTGTGGTTATAATTATTATCTGATGCAATAAAAAGGGGATTGATATCATGATTGACAGCTCTGTGTGACAATTGGTGTGCTTGCTAGCAATGGTGCTGCTCATAAGGCCGGCTGTGGTTCAGAGGCGGAGCAGGTTGTCCACTAATTGGAAGATCGGCGGTTCAATCCCTAGCACCTTCTGTCTGCATGTCGAAGTGTCCTTGGACAAGATACTGAACCCCAAATTGCTCCCGATGGCTGTTCGGTTCCACCAGTGTGTGAGTGGGTGAATGTGACATAAAGTGTAAAAGCGCTTTGAGTGGTCAGAGGACTAGAAAGGCGCTATACAAGTGTAGCCCATTTACCATTCTTGATTGGGTTGTACAGATGTTTGGGTGGTAACTCTGCACCACAGAGATTGCTACTGCTTAGACTCTGGCTCCAAATCACATCAGCAGTGCAAGATGGCAGTGGCCGTATCCGGGATATTTTGGCTTCATTTTTGTACAGTGGGGGTACAGCAGAGATGCACTGTCCCTTTTTTATGTACAGTCTATGGTCAAAATTCACCAAAGTTTAAATCTTCATAAAACATTAGGACATATTTTGTTGACAAATCCACTGATGAGGGCAGTTCCATTGAAATGAACTGCTTTCTATCACAATTTTTAAATCATGATATTTTGGCTTGACTGGGCCCCAATGTGAGATGTCTACCAACTATCAGCACCAGTGTGGTGTTTTACAAACTACTACTACTTTACTACTTCATCTTCAAGCTGTACTGTAGCACTTAAAACTTAAAATATTTATGATGCTGTAAATGCTGTGTCAGCAGCAGTGGTGGAGGAAGTATTCAGATCCTTTACTTAGTACTAATACCACATTGTAAAAATACCAATAAAAGTTCTGCATTGAAAATGTTACTCAAGTAAAAATATGTAAAGATGATCAGGGAATTGTATTTAAGTACTAAAAGTAAAAGTACTCATACAGAAGCATTTTAATAAATTTAATAAATAAAAATAATTAAACTAATTCAAAGGAAAGCAGCAAGTCCTCATATTTGAGAAGCTGGAAATATGAAATGTTTTTCGCATAAAAAATGACAAACAATTATCAAAATAGTTGCCAGGGTAGGGTAATCATTTCAGATGCACTTGTAGATTTCCATTTAGTTTGTGTGCAAAAGTCTTAATTTGTAAAGTTACTAAAATGATCAGATAACTGTAGTAGAGTAAAAAGTATAATATTTTTTGTAGTGGTGCAGAGGCAGAAAGTGACATGAGATCAAAATACTCAGAGTAAAAGTACCTCAAATTTGTACTTAAGTACAGTACTTGAGTAAATGTACTTAGTTACAATCAAGCACTGGTTAGCATAGGGACACAGTAACTGAAATTACAGTAATTGGGATAAGTGGAGAAACTATAGTAGTGCTTCTTTAGCCCACAAATTTAATAATCCAATCATTTTATGTTCCTCAAATTTAAAACTTTAGTTTGCTTTTGTTGGGCAACACTTTGTGGACGGTGAAAACGAGAGGCTGTTTTTTTTTTCTCTTATCTTGGTGAAAGTGCTCTAGACCATTTGTAAAATTCTCAAACGCAAAAAAAAGAAAACATTGGTAAATTCCAGAAATCAATAAGTTTGAACCAAATAACACCAAATCATAGACACGGCCAAAAATAGAGAGAATTTGTTCGTATATCATTTCTTGCATGAATCTCAATATCACTGACTCTCGGTGGTTGGAGATAATTTTCACATTCTGCTGCTGTCGATGACCCTGTTGTGTTAAACCTGTGCTAATAAAGTTTGTTCACTCCTGAGACAGTATAAAGTGAGTTATTGAAGAACAGAGAACAAAACTGCAGATTTTGTTTTATTTTTTTTTTATGATCTGCCACATCGCTCCTTGTTTCTACATGTCCAGTGGTTTTCCACAGAAGGACAGACGGCTGTGCTTGTACCAGATTTTATCAGTGATTGTCATCTTCAGCTCTGATTGCTATTGGTCACAAATTCCAGCCATTCAAAATATGTCACTTACAATAACAGATGACTCAAAAAACTATCCAACCTAGTTAGAATGACTCTGCAGAAATCAGCGAATTACATGGGAACTGACTTTGACCTAACTGCAGTAGGTAACTTTTACATAAAAGACAAATTGCAGAGGTATATAGGTTGAAGTCAGTGACTAACTATTTAACAACACAAGGAAATGTGTTTTCTGTTAGGGAGGTTTGGGTAATATCTTGTTAGAGGTGGTGGGGTGTGTAGGAGGAACACCCCTTTTGAACTTCCCCTGAACCGGGATTATAAATGAACAGACCAACAAGAGACCATCGAGGGTCAAATGTTTAGGACAAACGCTTCTCTCAGCCATATGCCAAGAAAAGGTAAAAAGGTCACTTGAGACTCCTCTTCCTCCCTGTCACCCCAGGAAATCACATCCTCCACTCTCTTACCAAGTGTTTCTGTTGTAACAGACTTGAAATGTCTCTTGGAAGTAAAATTATACATTTTATCTATGTTTTAACATTGTAAGATTGTATAATCCTTGTTTGTTAGTTGAATGATGTTTTTTTTATCTTGTAAACCAAGATATCAGAAAATTACGAGTTAAGCTTTTTAATCCCTCATCTAACATGGAGCCATACTGCCATCTTGTGACGGTAGTTAAGCGGGATTCCCTTAAGGAGTCCCATAATATATTTAGAGTTAAAATATAGTTGGATTGATTAATCAACTTGTTTTAATGAATATGTGCCTTCTCATTCTGTTTTATTACAACTGCAACTTAGTCTAGAGTGTGTGTATACGAAACAGTTTATACCTGTGTTCCGCTGATATATGCGGTATAATAATCATATTAAATTTAATTTGATGTTAAGAGCCGATTTTGACCATAATGGGAAGAGTATGTGTCTATTGCGCGTAACTTGCTAAAGTATATAATC
This sequence comes from Epinephelus moara, assembly GCF_006386435.1. Classification (NCBI taxonomy): domain Eukaryota; kingdom Metazoa; phylum Chordata; class Actinopteri; order Perciformes; family Serranidae; genus Epinephelus; species Epinephelus moara. The sequence continues at coordinate 39,238,774 of NC_065507.1, read as the reverse complement.
TCACAAATTAAAGTTTCATTAAAAGTTCATTAAATTTCCTCCGAAATAAAGTAATGTCTAGACTAAGAGGCCTGCCCCACTTCAAGGGGCGGGATAAAACAAGTGAGCTTGGCGCATCTCAACACTCTTTTTTTTCTTTACTCTCTTCACTCTTTCCTGTCTCATCTCTTACTCTTTTTAGGGTCGGGGCAGCTAAGCTGCCAGGACACTATTGTAATCCTTCTTCTTCTTCTTCTTCTTCTTCCGAGGAAATCATACTTCCCATGGGTGAAAACTCACCAAACTTTGCACAAAGGTCCAGTCTCATGCCAGATATCCTCAGCTGTAAACTCAAGCCAATAGTCCTGATGGTGGTACTACAGCAAAAGTTCAAAACTTTGAAAATTCATAACAAATCAACCATACGTGCTACAACTTCACAACTTTCATCAAACTGTAG
>NC_065507.1:39224576-39237457 GCF_006386435.1 Epinephelus moara | reverse complement strand
TGCCCGGACCCGACCCATCGCTGCGCAGCAGCTATAATTTTCTTTTTGCTTCTTCTTTCTTTTGCCATCCCTCCTTCTAGTTAAACTCTTTATCCCTGAACCCATTACGCTCTTAAACTTGGTTCCTGCGTAACTCTTTCTTGCTCACGATTGAAGTTATTTCAAACTTTTAAGTTTTTCTTTTGTTTCCAGTGCCTTCAGTAACATTATACCTGAAGTAACGAAGCCACTTGTCACAGTGGTTGTTTTGCCAAACCCAGAGACTTTCTGCAGCTTAAGAGAACCAACGTTTGATGGCCACCTGAAGGACGTTGCAGTCAGGCTCAACCACTCACTCCACCACTGTGTTCCAGCTGGTTTCATTCTGCTGGGAAGTCCGGGAGCTGCAAGGCGACAGTCCGGGGGTCCTCAGGAGAATCAGAAGAATGATCCAATGCTGCTAAGAAAGTAGGCAAAGAATTTCCCTCACCTGATGTAGCTGCTGTGCTGTGATAAGAGTGATGTTGAATATCTTGATCTTGATTTCGGTTTCCTTAGGTAAATGGTTTTGCGCATCCCTGCGTCCCCAATTTATCTATAGTTACATACTCTCTCACTATCGCCAAACTAAATAAGTGTTACTTCTTGTTTTAATCCATTTATACATACTGTTGATGGAGAACTCATAACCCAGATACTAAGACGGATTCATTATTAATAAGCGTACTGACGAATTAATTGGTTTTCGGAGTTAGTAATTTGATTGGTCGCTTCCCTCATTAGGAGGGTGGTGCCCCAAACTTTATTACAAGTGCAAACATTCTCTAAAAGGTATTGCTCTCCACCCTGTGTAGAGGAACTGGACTGGAGACTCAGTGCAATAAGGTCACGACGTGACTGATTATCAGTTTGTACTGAAGCTTCTGGCAGTGAAGAGTGTATTAAGAGCAGTCTTCCTTGGTTGACACAAAGGTGGAGCAGCTTCAACTGCTGCAAAGAAAGTAAATATATTAAAAAGAAATAAGAAAAATGTCACCAAGCAGGATGACTCATATAAGCAGTAAAACACAGTATGTTCACCATACACTCCCAACAACCCAGTCGCCACAAAAATGCTGGCAAATCTATCCAGGGTTTGTCTGAAAACCCTGGACCCAAGCCAAGTCCCTAAATTTTAAGAAATTGTAGTTTTTGTACTACTACCCCAAGCTTTGGTAAGTGGGTCAAGCATGACCCAGTTATGGAACTACCAGTTTCTGGGTGTGATCATTGCACACAGTTCATTGCATTTCCCACACCTATTGTTGACTTAGGATTGTGATCTTTGTTACGTGGGCAGATCTGACAACTCTTTCTCTATGGCTGATCTCAATATTGTGTGGACTCTACGACAGAACAAGCCAGACATGCCTCCTCTGATGAAGGTTTCCAAGTTCAGGGAGGTTCACAGCGCAGAACTTGGATTCATTGGCAACTTTACCATGTTCAGCTATGTGAAAAAGAGATAGATAGATAGATAGATAGATAGATAGTCCATAAGGGTACTTGAACAAGTGATCCTCTGGTACCCAAGCCAAGTCCCTATGGACTCAGCTACTGCTGCCCTGGTTACCTAACCATAGCCAAGGGGGCTATGGTTAAGTAAGTTTGTTTTTTGGCTGAAAAATATCCTTTTTTGACAGCAAAATCCCTGCTAGACACAGCAACAGGTCGCTACAAAACATCAACATTTAATTAAACTTTACATTTAATAAACACTAAAGTTCAGTCATGAGCTATTTTCCATAGATAAGATCTTAAAAGAAATCCAGGGTCTATCATCTCCATTAGTATATTATATTTCCAATTCGTCATAATGATACATTTAACTGACATAAAAGCTAGAGCAATAATGTGCTGTGTAAGCTTCGACTGTTTATTTTCTATCCTTGTGCCTAAGAGGCAAACTGATGGACACTGAGGTATTTTCACATCCAGGATAGAAGACAAACTTAATATCACCTTGTCCCAAAAACATCTCACAGGGGGGCAATGCCACAACAGATGCATGAGTGATCCTGCCTCACCACAGCCTTGCCAAGTTCAGGTCCAATTTTACTGGCAGGCAGTTCTATATGGCCATGGATGAACACTCCTCTGATAAAGTTAACCTTACATGTGGTGTCCTGCAGAGTTCTATTTAAGGCCCAATTCTCTTCAGTCTGTATATACTGCCACTCAGGAATACAATTAGAAATCACAACATCTATTTCCATAATTATGAAAATTAAAAAAAACAAAAATCAAAATTCAAATGACTATAGTTCGATCAATAACCTGACTACATGTGTATGTGACATAAGTTTGTGGATGGATCAGAACTTCTTACAGTTAAACCAAGAAAAAAAAAAGAGATTCTTGTTACTGGAGCAAAAGCAGAGAGAGAAAAACTGTCTAACCACCTAAAATTATTTGCACTGAACACCAAGGAACATGTAAAAAAAAAAAAAACCTTGGTGTTATCGTTGATCCTGACCTCAACTTTGAACAACACATTAAAACTTGAGTAAAGTGTCCTTTTATCACTTGAGGATATTGCCAAAGTCAGACCGTTTCTCTCTCATGCAGATAGAGATAAGTTGATACGTGCTTTTATCTCCAGCCGACTGGACTATTGTAACACTCTTCTGTCTGGTGTCTCCAAGAAAGCCATTGATAAGATAAAGCTTGTACAGAATGCAGCAACATGTGTTCTGACAAAAACCAAACAGAGAGCCCACATTACTCCAGTCTTAAAATCATTACGTTGTTACCTGTCTGTCACAGAATTAATTTTAAAATTCTTTTATTGGTTTTTTAATCACTGAATGGCCTTGCCCCATCTTATGTGTCTGACATGATCAAGATGTATGTGCCTGCTAGGTCCCCATCCTTTTGATTGCTCCAGAGGTCAGAACTAAAGGGCATGGAGAGGCAGCCTAGGGGCTTTTTTGTAAATTTATTTATTTATTTATCATTATTATTAACAATAATAATGATAATTTATATATGGTTTAATCCTTCCTCTATCAAAAATGTTTTGATTGTCATTTATGTGATTATAATTTTATGCATGAATTGTGCTGTATAAATGAAGCTATTATTATTGTTGTTGTTGTTATTGTCATTGTTATCGTTATTATTATTATTATTATGTGTTAAAGAAAGTTGCATCTTTATTATACATTGGCAAATGACTGCCAGCAGAACAGCGTCTTTAGGCTGCTATGAGAGTTACCAGTCTTGCTGGGCAGGAAAGGCAGACCAAATACAACAACTGGACTTGGTCCAACAACTGTAAGACAGAGACAAGTCTAGGTCAAAACACTCATGAGAACATTTAAGTGAAGCATTTATATGTCACACACACATCAGCAGAATCACTGTATACCCAAACACATCCTTACATTTAATTGCATGACACATTAAAGGATGTGTACAGTAAACCAGTAAACAATCTGAATCCAATAGAGGCTGTCTATGTCCAGTGTGTCCACACGGGGGCAATAGTGTAGCACAGTTCGAACGACGTCTCTTTATGCTGCTCCTTGGTCGTTGTTGCTTGGAGCAAGGTTGTTGAGGACCTTAACCCAGCAGACCTATGGATTCTGTTCATTATGAGAGCTGATTATTAACACGGGTAGGCATGAAAGCCGGGTCAGTTGTGTGTGTTAAGAGAGGTGCTCTTGTAATTACTCAGTAGGACATTCTTCTGTGCAGGCTTCTCCTTTAACCTCAGTGTTGGTGGGGAGGAACACACTTCCACGATCGATTCCTATCTCCTCCTGCCTTCAACTATCCCTCTGTCCCCTTCCTTCATCGCCTCCCACTCCTGACCCCCACCCACGCTGTCTCTGCTGAATGCTGGAAGGACCTGTGGTAAACTTGAATCCTCATTGAGAAACACCTTTAATGACAATCTTTTCTTTATGTAGTTACGGTTCAGCACTTCACTTCACCTGTTCCAGCAAACAGTTATAGGCTAGAGGTCATTAAGCTCAACATTAACCCAAACAAGAATACAAAGTTCAACACAAACAGTTACAATGAAGACAGTGACAGACGCAAGACATTATTTCTGGAAATTTATGATGCCATTCAGTTTTTTTAATGTCATTTTTCAATGCTGTTAGCGCTACAAACAGAATTTCACTCCCCTCTACTGTTTCTTGGATTCAAGTAGAAATCTTCAGACCTTAGCAAATGAAACAAAAAACTCTCTGCATAGCCAGATTGCGCTAACGGCAGGAGAGAACAAGAGTTTTTCTATCAACTGGGCGAACCAACCTTTTACTGGATTATCAAAGAATAAAAATACCACTCCTTGAACTTGGAAATTTCTCAAACAAAACATTTTTCTTTCACAAGCTGTATGCTATTGTCTTGTTCTGGTGGCACCTAGCTTTGCATGGCATGGCATGGCATGGCATGGCAGGATGGTGGTTGTGACTCAGCAGGTAGAGGTCCATTAAGCGTAGGGTTGGCTTCCCCTGTCCACATATTGCTTTGTCCCCTGGGACACACAACACAATGAGCTCTCTGCATCGTTCCCTGTCTTTGCAAACGTGTTGAGCTTCCCCAAGCTTGAATGTACACTGCAGGATTTTCTTAAAAAAACAATGTTTAGACTCATACAAAAGTAATCCCCCTCAAACATCACTTAAGTATGTGATGATGTATTTATCTGCAGACTCCACCCTCTGCAATCTCATTTTTTAAGCTAGCACAAAGATAGTGGTATCTTGTGAAACTAGAAAACCTAAAGCTTTCAGTGGTATCAGCCATGTTCATAGCTCCTCATGGCTTGTCAGGAAGGGGGTTACATAACGCTCCAAAGTTAGGCTAAATTTTGGCGAGGAAACAGTTTGCATGGCTATTTTTAAAGGGGTCCCTTGAACTCTCAACTAAAGATATCTGAATGAAAATGGATTTTATGGGTACTCACAAGTCCTCCCTAAGCTTTAGAAGGCCTATTCCCAGTAAATGTTTTGTTTCTTACAATCAGTGTACTCATTCAGACTAAAGCTGTATATTAGTCTTCAATCAGCCTTGAAGAACAATAAATGACCTAACGTACATCTACATAACAAAACAGGATTGTTGTGGAACTCAAAATGTTAACAGGACTGGTATTAGTCTATGCTCATTGGATAATCTTGTAATAGTAACTGTAAAATAAGAAACCAAAGCCCACTGGTGAGGTCAGGACTTGTGTCAGGACAGGTGCCAGACCGTAAAGAGCACACATCCAGGAGGAAGCTACCAAAATCACGGATATATTGCTGGAAGCAAATGTTGTGAGGCAAACAATTACAACAATTCCTGAACAGTATACCTTTAAATTTATTGTGGCTACGTTTTTTGTTACAGTTCTGTTCCATTTAGGGTCTTAAAGGTTGCCTTATCCTTTTTGGTTTAGTCTTTTGGATGTGATCTGCCTAACCCAATCACCAGAATAAATGTCGGTGTAGCCATATAGAGGGTTAAATAAGCCACTGAAAAGATGAATAAATAAACACATCTATGTATTAACATCCATAAATTTATACCATTTCATTTGAAATACATGTAATTTTATTTAATAGCACACATAAATCTGTTCAAGAGTGTAAAAGTGTAGAAAGTGCGAGAGATTAAACAAAAGTGTTTGGTTGATAAGCTTGGCAAACAGCCAGTAAACACAGAAATCACTTTCACCTCAGCCAATCAGATGCTTAAGCCACCTCCTGACCGTCCACTGATTGGCCACACTAGCGCAGTGAAAGCGGCAGAGAGTCAGTCTTCATGAGAGTAAACGATCTTACAAAAGTGCTAAAAAATTGAGTGAAGTTCATTGGAAAAGTTTGTTGAAAGTTAATGTTGTGTTTTCATGTATTAATTCAAGCTTTATGTGTAAATATAAAATGACAGTGTGGAAAAAGGATGAGAGAAGGCCGCCTGTTCCAAGCCTATACATTGCTACATTGCACTGGTGAGTTGAGTCAACTGTTAGCATGTAACAAGTTAGCATCTGAAAGTCCACTGGCACGCGGCTAATTAGCATATGAACGTCCGCTGGCTGCAGTGCTAAATGTCACCATGTAAAATCCCATTTGACTATGCTAAATTTGTTAGCAGTTCAAAATGGGACATGTAATTGTGTTTAAGAAATACTGCTGACGAACAGACATGTTCTGTCATGTTGTATTAAGGAGACTGACATTTATATTGTTTCTATGCGGTTTTTATGCCATTATTTATGTTATTTGCTGCAGTTTAACTGCTGACCAAGATTTACCTTACTGTATTTTACTGGTGAATTTCGCTGTTAGTAATGGTTATTTTGTACAGTCTGCAGTAATTGAGGAATAGTTTAAAGGTACATTAGTGAGCAAATTTATGCTGTTAATTGTGTTCTAATTTTTTTTGTGTGTGTGTGTGCACCTTAACTGCAGTTGGAGTTCTACTACAAGTACAGCTCTGTTTTGATTTTGAAACTAAAGTGAACTATGCTAACTTAAGCTGAAGTTATTAGCTTTATTCTATGATCAATAATGGTAATAAAATTAGCCAAATGTAATTTTATCTTGAACTCATTCATAGGTCAGGTTTTTTTTTTTGAGTCCCCTTAAGAAGAGCTGAGACTTCAGAGGACACCTCACAGCCATCAGCGGAGATCCCAGAGATTTAGAGGTGATTTCAGAGAGAACCTTTTCCAGTACTGGATGGTGAGCCCAGCCCATGAGATACAGGACTTGTCGCTGCCATAAGGAGGATGTGCACTGAACTCCTACATCAAGTGCGGTAGGATTGAACTGAGCACACACGTCTTCGAGGACAGAGACCATACCTACTTTTCTCCGTACCGTTCCTCCACTGACGAAATGGTTTAAAGTTTCAGTTATAGTAATAAGTTCTTTATTCGTCTAGAAATAACCCTTCGGTTTAATTTGTTTCAGGGTCATTCTGACTGATATTTGTAATAATAATTGTTTAATACCGTGATACTGTAAAACTGTGATCATTTCTGAGATGGTTATTGTACGGTGAAAATCTCATATCATTGCAGCCCTAGTTTGGACTAATGTTAGAAAGTCTTATTCTTCTTTTGTACATCCACCTCTTCCTCCACAAGCCCAACACTTAACAGAACTTTTATTTTCTGGGAAACTTGATAGGAAATTAGTATTAACATTTTATTTTCCAACACAGGAAGTCAAATGCTGTTTCAAAAGTCTTCTGCATGTTACCGGGAATAACATGGTGGGAAAATTCTGAATCTTTTACTTCTCTGTCAAATTTAATATATTGATCCCTAAAAATACTGGAATCAATGCCAAATATAGAATACCTCCTTTGCAGTTGTTTGCCTCCGTGAACCAGTCAAGTTGCGCTTACAGTTTACATCCATGTCTGTCAAAACATGGATGCTTCACCCAAATCTTCTCCCCAGCAGCACAGAAGATCTATACAGTCAGTACTGTTTAAAGGTGGACACCAGGCCTGGAATTTTGTCATTTTAGGGGCAAGGCCACTTAGCCTTTCACGTTGTCAATTTTTTGAGGGCACAAAGGCCAAAAGCCAGGGCAGCAAGGCCATAAAATAAAACAATGATTTTAAGTCCACGTCCATAATAAATTTAATTTAAGGACTAAGGATGTATAACTGTCTGTGAAATGAAAAAATAAAACAAGCGCAAGTAATAATAATGAGTATAATAAGTAATAATGTAATTTATTTAATAGCACTAATAAACCCAATGTGTTTTAAATATAGAACAACCAGGTTCATGTATTTATAAGCAAACAATCTTAAATGTTAGGCCTAAATATTTTTACATGATGTGTGTACATGATAAACTGATTCACTGGCTTACAATTATTTTTGATGTGTTGTTAGATAGTTAACAAACAAACAAACAAACTACAGCAGGGCTATTCAATTACTATTTCAACTGGGCCACATTTCAAAACCAGATCATGTCGACGGGCCACATTTTTAGCAGTGAGCAACCGATCCACTTTTTTTTTTTGCATACATATATATTTATATACACAGGCATGGGCCTCCTCAACATGATGCAGAAACAGACTAAAAAAGATCTATCAATGCATAGAAGCATAATAAGTGACAATAACAGTATCTAATAACACACACTATCTCTCTACCAGCATCTCCCTCTCCCCTCTCCTCCACACACACACATGCACACACCTCCCCTCATTTAAAACCCAATAATATCTGACTGGAATATAAATATTCCTCCTGACATCACAATACTGAGTGAAGAAAGTCACGTTATCTCAGCATGAAGACAAACATCAGTATCAGTCATTCATCCTGCTCTCTGTCCCTCCTCTACTGAGGACACTCACTGTCTGCAGGTCGGCTGCCTCAGGTACATCTTCAGATAAAGTGTTAGCCTACATACAGACAGATTTCATTTAGTTTGTCTTTAACACTTTGCTGTTAGCACCGCAACTCGCGAGCACGAATGAGACTGTGGACAGAGCGGGTTGAAATATTGCTTTCTACATGCTGATCACATGTATTGATAAAGTATTGGCTTGGCTGGCAGAGGTTTTATTGCAGTTACTCACAGTAACAAGCGTAGTTGTCGTCAACTAGAGTGATCTTGAAGTTATATTCCCTTCATCTGTACTGCGGCCTCTCTGCTGTTGAGTTTGTGTGTCTGTGTGTGTGCGCGCGCTGTGAGGGGTGACATGCAGAGAGCAGGAGAGAGGCTGCAGAAAGATGATACATGAAACCGAAACTTTAAAAAGTAATGCCGATAATAGTGAAGCTTACTGTTATTACGGTCTTGATTAAACTTGCCTTGGGTTGTTTAATACTGGCTGTCAAACTGTCGTTACAGCCCGTCCGAGCAGTTCATGCCAGGCTCGAATCAAACCCACCATTGGTGATGTGCACATTGTCTCAGTTGATGTTGCCCAATAAGAATCCAGAATGTCATCGCATTATTTTTTTCTCAATAGACGCAGGTGTCAAAGCCGTGTTGACAGGAGAGAGGCAGAGGAGAGAACTGCAAAATCACCTGGGACAGTGTGGGCGGGGCATCAAGGCCACTGTGGCCTTAGGGTAGATATTTTTTTCAAGGGCACAGGGTCAAATGAGGAGGGCCATGGCCCTCGTGGCCCTCGTGGCCCTCGTGAAATTCCTGCCCTGGTGGACACCCAAGATTAGTGCCACCAATTCAGTATTTGACCAAATGTTCCTGAGATGTGGTGTTGTATAATGGTCAGAACATTATGATGTCACAGTGAAGTTGACCTTTGACCTTTTGGATATAAAATGTCACCACTTCATTATTTTATCCTATTAGACATTTGTGTTTAATTATTGTCATAATTAGAGTATGAATTCTTGAGTTTTGGCCAAAAACATGTTTTGTGAGGTCACACTGACCTTTGACCTACGACCACCAAATTTTAATAAGTGCATTCTTGAGCCCAAGTTGACGTTTGTGCTAAATTTAAAGAAACTCCCCTGAGGTCCTCTTGGGATATCATGTTCAGGTGGATGCAAGGTCACAGCAACCTTGACCTTTGACCACCAAAGTGTGATGAGTTTATGGCTGAATCCAAATCTCTACCCTCTGGACTTGCAGACTGAGCCCTTGCGGCAGTGCTTAATTTCGAAAATTAGAAGTAGGGGAACACTTTTTGCCTCTGAGAGAGCAGTGTTCCCCCACTCCCAAAAGTGGGGGAACACTTTTTTAAGCGACACCTGAGCTGCCTCACTGCGCAACTCCGAATTGAATGGTTGTGACATCTAGTGTTGTCACGGTACCAAAATTGGGACCCACGGTACAATACCAGTGAAAGTATCACGGTTCTGAGTAGTATCAGGATACCACAGCAAAAATGAGGCAGATGTGCCTTTTGTCATTTATAAAAAGATAAATCACTTTTCTATAATACATCAATGATATTTCAATGGAATAAATTACTTATTGACTTATTCATACTTCAAAAACAGCATCAATAAGTGATTAACATAAATAAAATAAATAAATGAAATAAAAATCAACCAGCCATCCTCCTCCCCTGACAAGTAAAGAACAGTCCCTTCATAAGTAAAGAACAGTCCCTAAAGTGTGGTGAGGTTTGTGGACCCTGCCACAAAGAGAGAAATGTGAACGGCTCATTTCTCCTCTGACACGTCACATACCTGTGTGCCGCCACGGCTCGGTTGTCCAGGTACTACTGGGCAGTCATGATACCAACTAAAGAGGAAATTAGGCTACTGGACCTGGAGTCTGACTTCTCTGTCACCGTAAGCTGTTATCTTGTGCCGCGGAGCCGCCGTAGGCTATTTGACTACCGTATTCCTGTCTGTGACCCCCGTTCAACCCACAACCAGCAGGATTCGCCTTTCGTTTCTGCTGCTGGTTGAAATCTGTACTCTTTTCTGAAAAGATCCTGGTATGCGTTCCAGTACGTTCTGGCTCAAATTAAGCACTGCCTTGCGGACTTCAGGCGTACGTAATGTGACGTCTTCACCGCCATCACGTAAAGTCTGCAAGAGCGGGAGTCTGCAGCATTATAGAAGGAGCTAATAGACAGGCTTGGAGTCTGTTTCACTCGTTTCCGAGACTATTATGTATATGATTGCACAGCTTTTATAGGTTAGGCTGCAGTATTAAAATTCGTATTGATTATCTCTATAGGTTACACTTCTAAATATTTCTGTACCATGATGTTGTTGAATTTTATATGTGGCCTAAATTATTCAACTAACATTTTAATATTACAATTTATAATAAGTTTATGTGGTTTTATGTGCGTAAAACGACTGAATGAATTGTGGAATTGGACAGCCCTAAGCACTCCCGGACTTCCCGTGAACGCCCCCCCGTGAGTCTGCAAGTGCGGTGAAGTGCGGACATTTGGATTCAGCCTATCGTTGAGTCCAAGTGGACGCTTCTGCCAAATTAAAAGAATGTCCCTCAGTGAGTTCTTGAGATATCCCGCTCACAATGGATGGGACGAATGGACTACTCAAAAACACAATGCCTCCACGCTGGCGATAGCCGTGGCCGGCATAAATAACGCACACTGTGCACATTTTTAACTGTAGCATGTAACTCCACCAAAGTTACTCACCGCCCCAGATTCCCAGATTTCAGAAGACATGACCTCAGTGTAGGGTGATGAGATGTCATCAAATGTGATGCTTCATTCATAGTCACACTTGTAAAATATTATTAGAGAACAGTATAAATGTGTTGCAGCCTCATTTCCTGGATGTCCATTAGATAAGAAAGAAGTGTTGTTTCAGGCCAAAGGTCTGCAGCTCAGGAGTGTGCACTTCTCTTCCTTGATCTATACTTCATAGATGTTCTGTCAGTCCTGCTCCACTCTCTTGTTTGAGAAACAGCTCATTGATGACTTGTGTGTTGTGTTTGCTTTGGGCAGACTCCACAGCGCTGCAGTACTTAGTGACTGGATTAGTGCATCAATTAGGCAGGTATTGGATGCATAGAGCCATGCTGATTGATTTAGATGCTGTGGGAACCTTGTGCAGGTTGTTTGTGTGGGGACAATATCAACACATCTCAGTGATGGAAAACTATTTTGTTCTCTCTGTTTCACTTTGTTACTGTTTTTAATGAATACAGCTTTTTTGGCATATTTGCTGCCAGTGAAAGTGAAGATAAACCTGATGTCTATGAAACACATTGAAACGTGGTTCAAGGCCCAGGTACACTATACTAGGGCTGCACGATGCATCGTTTAAACATCATCATCGCGATGTGCGCATGTGTTCATGTGTGTGTTTCTGATATAAAAAGGATGATGTCGACCAAAAGAGCGTACTGTGCCGACAGGGCCTCGCTGTTGTCGCCACAACACGAGGTAACACAACGAATCTTTTTGATCACCTAAGTCACCATCACAGAGTGCTATATGATGAGTGCAAAGCAAGAACTCAAACAAACATTACGGCACAAAAAACTAAAAGATGTTTACTACTACTACTTAAAATAAAGTGTTAAATAACGTCTTTTTTGTCACTTGTGTTAATTCCACTTGTGTGAATCAACCTAATTCTTTCCGAATAGAGCTACTCAAGTCATCTGGTGAGAATTCTTATATTTTTAAACATCGCAATATACATTGCAAAAAAAAAAAAAGAAATCACAATGTCAGTTTTTTCCAACATCGTGCAGCCCTACACTATACCAACTTCAAAGAAGTAACAGCAGTGTGACAAGTGACAACACCTGAACGCAACACAGGCTGTCGGTGTTTAATGTTTAATGTCAGACCTATTTAGACTTTTTATTCTGTTTTCATTGTCCAAACGTGAAAGTTTCTGTACTCAGGAAAATGCACAAAGTCAAGTAATTTGACTTAGCGACTTGAGGTGCTTTTGCTACCACAGATATTTTACCAGCAGCGCTGCGAGAGCAAATTCAGCTATTTTGCAGCTCTGGCAGCTTTTGGTGTCAACGCACAGTTAAAGAGCTCAGTGGAGAAAGAAAAAATAATCTTACCTTATGTAACAAGTTTGTTTCGGTCTCACTCCCTCTTGACTGTACTCTTTGTTTACTTTCCCCACTTACGTTTCTCTTTTTTTTGTGCTAAGCTGAACTGCCATTCAGAGTGATTTCATTCACCCAAGGAGCTCCGCCTTCTCCTATGCTGATTCAACATGCTGAATCAGCCTAATAAAAGCCGATGGGGGCTGACAAGAGAGATCATCCACTGTAAAGACTGTGTTCAAAGAGAAGCAGAACTAATAAGATTTAATTTGATTGTTATGGGTCCTTCATGGGACGGCACGTGGTATGGTGGTTAGCACTGTCGCCTCACAGCAAGAGGATTCCTGGTTCGATCCCAGGAGGGAGCCCCTCTGTGCGGAGTTTGCATGTTCTCCCC
>NC_065507.1:39209184-39222449 GCF_006386435.1 Epinephelus moara | reverse complement strand
TGCTAGTCATCACAGTCCATGATATCAACTAATAACAGGAGATGTCAGATTCTGCCCCTACATTGCATGTTATTATTTTATTCTGCTTTATGTTTATATTGTACAGCATTATGATAAACTTTATTCCGACTCAAGTCCATATAAGATACATACAAAAACACAGACAATGTGTGATTTTGTTGTTGTTTGTCTTTTTTATTTTATTTTTGCCAGTGCCATACAGCTACAGTGCTTGGGGATGTGGTCTTTTACAAATTTGAAAATACTGTAAGAATGTCACTTTTATAGAATTGGCTTCTTTATTNCACAGACAATGTGTGATTTTGTTGTTGTTTGTCTTTTTATTTTATTTTTGCCAGTGCCATACAGCTACAGTGCTTGGGGATGTGGTCTTTTACAAATCTGAAAATACTGTAAGAATGTCACTTTTATAGAATTAGCTTCTTTATTTTATAATATATGATTAATGTCTACATCAACAAATGTTAACCATAGAATTGTATCGAATCGTATCGAATCGTATCGAATCGTTCTGTATTAAAAATATATCGTTTTTGAATCGTATCGTAACCCGTCTATCTAGATACGTATTGAATTGTCTATCACAGAGGGATTCCCAACCCTAATATATATACATATATATATATACACATACATACATATACATATATATATATGTACATGTACATCGGATGTTGGGAACACCAAGTCACAATTATCGACTTCCGACTTGCAATGGATTGTAGCATTACTACATCCCTGACATCTTGTGTAAACACATTGAATATTGAATTCTGACTCAGCTTCAGTATTGCTGCTACTAGACCTCAGACTCTGCTCTCGCCTGGTTCAAATCCTACCTTACCGACAGATCTCACTTTGTTTTTCATAATAACTGCTCTTCAGAACTCAAAAAGGTCAATTATGGTGTACCACAAGGGTCTGTGCTTGGTCCCATTCTCTTTACTATTTACATGCTACCCCTTGGTTCATTAATCAATAAATACAGATTAGGTTCCCACTTTTACGCAGATGATACTCAGCTCTACATGTCCATTAAGCCTGACACCTCTCATCAACTGATTCATCTAGAGCAGTGCACACAAGAAATCAAACAATGGATGTCGTCAAACATCCTTCTCTTAAATACTGAAAAAACTGAAATCCTAGGTCCAAAGCACATCAGAAACAAATTCTGCAATCTCACCTTAAACTTAGCTGGTTCTATCATTTCACAAAGCCCCCGTGTTAGAAATCTCGGTATTTTATTCGATCCTAATCTCTCCTTTGAAGACCATATTAATAATATAACAAAAACAGCATATTTTCGCCTATGCAATATTGTCAAGATTCGTCCCATTCTCTCCATGACTGATGCAGAAACACTGGTTCATGCTTTTGTCTCACCCCAACAACTCGTTCAGAATACTGTTGCCAGGATATTAACCAGAACCAGAAAATTTGACCATATCACCCCTGTTCTCATTTCATTACACTGGCTCCCTGTACACACTAGATCGGACTTCAAGATTCTGCTTTTAACTTATAAAATATTACACGGACTTGCACCATCCTACTTATCATCTCTACTTACTACACGTTTATCAATCAGGCCTCCACGATCCCATAATGTTGGTCTCCTATCCGTTTATCAATCAGGNCTCCTATCCATCCCCAAATTTAATAAATTATCAGCAGGTGGTAGGGCCTTCTCATACTGAGCCCCTCTCCTCTGGAACCGCCTTCCCATTCAAATCCGTGAAGCCAACACAGTCGATTTCTTCAAAAGTAAACTCAAAACACACCTTTTTGCATCTGCCTTTAACATCCCATAGTCTCTGTCCTTACATACTACATCATGGTCATCTACTACTACTCAGTCATTGTGTGCATCAATTTACGTTTAGTTTTTTTATATGTACAAGTGCCAATGTTATTATTGTTTTTTGCTTTGTTTTCATTTTGTTTTGTTTGTTTATTTTGTTCTACATAGTCATTTCACTTGTTTTTATATATTTTATTTATTGTGTTATTTGTAATTTGCTTATGTGTTTTTATGTATAGCCCATTGGGGCATTTTTTGTGATTTTGGGCTATAATAAATTTTGACTCGACTTTTTTGACTTTAATATTGTGAATTGTGGGAACAGTTGAAACAACTTCACTGTAAGAAAAAAAAGGCCATGCCCCTTTCAGCATTGCCAGTGCTGTTCATTTTAAACGTTCTTGCTTACTTTAAAATCCATGAATAACTGATATATTGTGTCACCCTGAAGAATTTAACATGACCAGCCACTGTCCAAAACTCAGTTAAACTGAAATGTAATTCAACTGACTATTTTGCTAGCAACTTTGTGTGTGTGTGTGTGTGTGTGTGTGCTATTCAGAGAGAAAGATGTGGGTTGGCGACATTAATGACAAAGAAAAGTGTTGGTAAGCTCATATTCAATATTAAATCCCCCATGTCACCTCTTTCCTCCAGACACTCCTCACTTTTCAGTGTGAACACACACACACACACACACACACACACACACCACCCGTCTGGCCCTTATCAGTAACAGTGGGGGTGTCGATAAATAGAAGCATCCTCTGGGTCTTGTTATTTCCTCCACTGCAATTAACGTTCTCATCTGCTAACCTGTGATTAACGGTGTTTACCGATATGCTGCAGCGTGTTCGACTGCTTGAGTCACAGTACGCTCCTTCCTCTCCGTTTCTCATCCCCTCCCATATGCAGCTCAGGCTGTTCACCGCAAGTTTTACTAAACAGTTCCCCCCAAGGAGTCCAAGTTGCTTTTGCCCCAATGGTGGAAACTTGGTAAGGTATAATTAGATATATCAGTCTAATACTGAAGAAAGGTATAATATAAACATAATTTTCAAATGAACTGCATTATTTGGTGATAATAGTTTATATTTCAAGATTCCAAGTCCACAATTCCCATGAATCTTCTGTCTGTGACATCACTCACAGGTTTGTGGAGGGATGTTTTAAAGCTTTGATTGGATTCATTGCTGGCTACCATTAACACACTATCCAAATGTTGACATTCTTGCTTAAAATCAAGGAATAATAAAAAACAGCTAGATTACAGTGGAACTTACTGAGCACATTCAATTTCCTCGGAGGAACTACTTTTCTCTAGCCTTATGCCAAAATTCATATTACAAAGTGACTAGGTGAGCTACATAGTTAAAAGTGCACAGCTAACAAAACTATTTGCGCGCACGCACACACACACACACACACACACACACACACACACACACACACACACACACACACATAAAGAATTCACAATTCACAACAAAAATACACAAAATATGAATAAAATACACATCTGGTGCAAGTTACCCAAAAGCCTGTCTGAACAGGTGTGCCTTTAGGTGGCTTTTAAAAGAAACCACAGAGTCAGCAAACTGTAGCAGGCAGAGCATTCCAACATTTAGGTGCTACGGCCAAAAAAGCTTGATCACTACAGGTCTTAAGGCGAGTGCAAGGGACAGACAACAAATTCAGCGTATTTAAGTTTAAGTTTTTAAGTTTATTTACTTTATTAATCCCCCTGAGGGGAAATTCAATGTTTTCACTCTTGCTTGTCAATTACACACAGGTCCGAAAGACACACACATGCACAAACAGGACCTATACATGCACAAAGTGGAGAGATGTCAGAGTGAGGGGGCTGCCCTTGGTGAGGCGCCCCGAGCGGTTGGGGGGTTCGGTGCCTTGCTCAAGGGCACCTCGGCAGTGCCCAGGAGGTGAACTGGCACCTCTCCAGCCACCAGTCCACGCTCCATATTAGGTCCGGACGGGGACTCGAACAGGCGACCCTCCGGTTCCCAACCCAAGTCCCTATGGACTGAGCTACTCGAAGATCGAAGAGAGTGAACTGAAGAACACAGGTGAAGTAGTTCAGCTGCATAGAGAGAGTCTGACCACGTAATGCTCTGTAAGTATGAATGCGTATTTTGAACTGGATCCTATACTCAACCGGGAGTCAGTGAAGGGATTTTAGCGTAGGGGTAATATGAGACTGTCTATTTTATCTAGTTAGTAGTTTTGCAGCAGCATTCTGGATTGCTTGCAGTCAAGCAAGAGCAGACATACTCAGTGAGGAGAGAAATGCAATATAGTTGACGTGAGGTGAAATAAAGGCATGTATAATCATTTCTAGTTCAGCAGTTGAAACAACAAATCTCAGTTTATTTCTCAAATGGAAAAAACATTTTGGATTTGGTCAGGTGCTTCACATAGGTATCAAATGACGTAGACTGATAAAAATTATTACCCTTAAATTACACAGGTTTGAGTGAGCAGGAGAGGAAAGAGGCCCAATACTTTGCAGAATGAGGGGCACAACCTTTTCTCAAGCAACAACCAGAACCTCCATCTTATCAACACCCACTACCACGAACACATCACACCCGTACTCTGCACCCTTCACTGGCTCCCCATCTCTGCCAGAATCAGCTACAAACTTGCTCTCATCACCCATCAGTGTATCCATGGAAATGCCCCAGATTATCTCAATGAATTACTCACCCAGCAAGCTTCAACCCGGAATCTACGCTCCCAAAAACCAATACCTTCTCCACCTCCCCAGAACCAAGCTCCGCACTATGGGAGACCGTGCCTTTTGTTCAGCTGCCCCTCGTCACTGGAACTCCCTACCTGGCCACCTCAGAGCCCCACAGACAGTGGATGCCTTTAAGAGAGGCTTACAGACTTTCCTTTTTAAAGAAGCTTTTGACTTGGCCTAGGACTTTTTGAATTTGTTTTTATAATGTTTTAACTGATAAATGAAAAGTGCATTATAAATTAAATTTAGTATTATTATTATTATTATTATTATTACTACCAACCACTACAATGCTGCACCAATTCATCTTACTCTGACTCTGAACAAAATCTCAGATACTTTCCCTTCCCTCCCGTCTTGGAAGACATTGATTCTCACTGTTGTTTTCCCCTGCCTGCTCATTCTGTATTTGCTAAGAAAAATATTAAAGGACATTACAAACTTTGCTGTTTGCCTGTAATGCTGCAATCGGGTTCTTACCATACCCATGATGTGGTGCTGATGGAGAATATGCTTTATTTAAAATTCTTAAATCAATCTTAAACAAGAAATATAAATATATATTACAATATACCATCAGATGCTGAGTTTGTCATCTACTCTGTTTTCTATATGACATGTAGGAGTGAATATTAAAAGGATAGTGCACCCAAAAATGAAAATTCAGCCATTATCTACTCACCCATATGCCGATATAAAAAGTTGTTTGGAAAAACGTCATTTAAACTCTGTTTTTAGCCTCATTGTAGCCTGTAGCGCTAACTGCTTCTGTGTACACCGAGCTCACGTGTGCACACCAGTGAAAGCACGTGAACACTCATGAAGGCCGTGCCCATGTCTCACGGTCTCGTGCAAGCGCACACACGTGAATACGGTGCACAGAGAGGCAGTTAGAGCTACAGGCTACAATGAGGCTAAAAACAGAGTTCACATGACGTTTTTCCAAACAACTTTTTATGTCGGGGCTTCAGGACACTTGGATCACTACGGACGAGCAGTATGGAGATATTCTGTGGTTTCAATTATGTGTTTTTTGGATGTTTGAATCTGGGGCGCCCAGCCTGCATTAGGTGGAGATGTGTTGCTACTCCCTCTCCCCTGGGATCTCCGCAAGGGATGTTAGGACTCTATAACTTCACCTGAGCCTCCCTCGGCATATAGGTGAGTAGATAATGGCTGAATTTTCATTTTTGGGTGCACTATCCCTTTAATGTTTAGTGCTCTGACCATGATGATTAAACAACCCGAGAATGCCGCTGTTTTTGGTTTGTTATTAAGGAACTAATTGTGAATTCCTCTGTAAAAACTTAGTAGCTACTTTTAAGCCTTTTTTTTTACACAGAGATCATCCTATAGGGCTGCTATGAAGTCCCTTCTTTATGCCGCCTTTGCATTTTTACACAGAACAAAATGACGGCAGCATCATGCTGCTTCAGTGTATGATTTTAGCCAGCATGTCTGCATCACAGAATCAAAAGAAGTGTGACAGGTGTGACATGTAACCCAACAGCATCACTTTATAAACAATAGCTATGGCTTAACATGACAATAACAATCATTTACCGTCCTTGTTATATGGCATCTGATCTCATCTTCTGCTCGAAGGGTAAGGAGCTCCCAGACCTCATTTTTTCGTCACACATCACACGTCACACCTGTGCCACCCATGATCCTGTGCTGCCAGCTGTCCCGTTTAAACCTCAGTTATATCTTTGCCTGGCTCTGTTCGCGGATTGTGTGCGCACCTCAACAGAGCTCGAAGGCATTTATACTGTAAATTCTCCGTTGCAGTATTCACTGCAAAGACAGGGGGCGGTAGAGAAAAAATACTATAGGAAGTAGTAAAAGAAGGCAAAAAACAGTAGAAGTAGAAGCAAGTGGAAAACAATGTAAACAGCAATGATGGCAGCACGAAAAGTATGGATTGCAGAGGAGGAGGAATTGTTATGTTTATGGCTTTTGACCAGACAAAAGCGTTGCAAAAGACGATGGTCTGTCTGCCTGTTACATGTAGCGAGATATCTGACTGGGGAACACAGCCAGCTTGTGAAGCCAATGCGGGCTGTAGATGATGCACTTTGGCTAGTCTTCCCTCAAATTCATCCATTTTGAACTGAGCGACACTACTTCCCTCAAATTCATCCATTTTGAACTGAGCGACACTAGCGCAGCCTGTGAAAAATCTCAAAATCCCGACATCGATTATGTCATTTGTGGCGCGCAAACCTCGCGCACTTGCGACTGCGTCAAGCATAAACTAGGCTTTATACAGACATTGTTTAAGTGCTGTTACTACCTCTGCTGCTGGATGGAGGCAAGACAACTCTGTTCTGCCAATCAGTGATTGTACCTCTTGTACAGAATGATGAGACGTCATAGCGGCGTGAAATTCACAACTCCAACCAAGAGTTGGTGTAAAAGGGGCTTTAGTCTTGTATGATGATGCTTTCCTTAGGCCATGGCTGTGGCTCAGGAGGTTGAGCAAGTTGTCCACTTATCAGAGGATCAGTGGTGAATGGATGAACGTGAAATGTAGTGTAAATGCGCTTTGACTGGTCGCAAGACTAGAAAGATGCTGTACAAATGCAAGTCCATTTTCTATAACCATTTACAATAGGGGTGTAAATCACCAGTTTTATCATGATCCGATGTTATAGCGATTCTTTGGACAATGATGCGATATTTGCCAATATCACAAAGTCTGCCACAATATGATTTCGATTTGATGCGATTCACTGGCTTGCAATCGATAAGAGATGATGTTATCTGTTCATTTAACACAGTCAGTTACAGAAGAAGCTGCCACCCCTTTCCTTTTTTGCTTTTGGCCATAAAAGATAAAAACAACACATAAAGAATAAGAACAGGAAAGTTTACTTTGAACTGACTCCACTAACACACATAAAAAAGCAGTTAGTTAACCTTTAGGGCTTTCTGTCAGAAAGTCCTCTCTGGAACCCAAACCATCATCTCTTTCTAAAACTTAAGGATTATCTGGTTTAAAGCCCTGAAGACAAACTTCTCCAAACAGCCATAAAACAACAGGATCATTTAACAAAAGTACCAAATTCAGCTCATTACTAAGTGTCAAGGTTCATAGACAAAACAACTGTTTTTTGTTAGTCACACATTATTAGCTTAAGCATGTTTACACTGCATAAATTAGCCTTGTGGCTAGCATACTTTTAGTCCTCTACTCATCACTTAACAAGTTACATGTAATGTTACTATTTTTCTTACTCTTGAATTAAATCACTGTATCTCCCAGCAGAACAGCTCAGTTGAATTTCAGCCTGCGTGCACATTTTTTTTTTTCCAGCCCAGCATTGTTGAAACAGAGCAGCTTGTGTTGCTGTATTGAGAAGATAATGGAGTGAGATGCCCGTCCAGGCAGGTAACATTATGTCATGTTTTATCTCATAGTGGGTATTGTTTACATACAGCATTTCCTTTGTCAGTTGACCTGTATTTACTCCATCACTGAAAATATTTCCACAGTGCTGATTTATTCCCAAGTTAATAACGTTATCCTCAGTCTTTCTCTTGGGTGCTTGTCAATTACCTACTGCTGTTTGATGTTAACACAGACTTTCAAAATAAAAGTGTATCCTAAAGATGATGATATAAATCAATGTTTTCGCTTTGCATCGATGTTATTGGATCGTTGATCATTGAATGGATATACTGATCCAGATCAATGGATCATTACACTCCTAATTTACAAAGGGGAGCACAAAGGGCAAGAAATGGTCAGAGAAATTACTTGGTAACCACTCAGTGAAATGTACCACTTTACTTGAGGGGGCACTAAAAGGGTAACTTATGAGTAAGAATAATTATTGAGACATTGTCCATTTCAGTTGTTAAACCATGATCAACTGAACTACTCATGAAGAAAGTGATCACTATTGATTCACTTATGAACTATTCATTGTCTAATGGGATATTAATATAATATTTCCCAGACTGTCCTCCAGTAACCCATCATTATCTACCATAAAGTCCTTGATTCAGAGTTATTCTAGCTCTGCTTCATTTATTATAAAGTCATTCCTGATTTATTCCTCACTCTTCCCATGCAACTACTCATAATTTTGTGTACTATATTGTGTTACCCAGCATTCTGTGCTTCTTCTCTGTCACAGTGCAGGTTTGCTAGCTGGAGTTAAGGCATTTAGGCATGTTTAGATGTGCAAAAGAGGTTGTGGCTCAGAGTGCATCACTGGTGAGAAACTCCTTTTAATTAGTGGCTCATTTTACTTGTTACTTGTTTTAAACATTTGCAAAGATACTGTACATTGGCTGATGTACAAACACTAACACTGAGTGCATATTCACCGGCCCAAATTGAAATGACAAGTTTCTCCTGTGAACAAAGAGCAATTTCCGATGTTGTGACAAATCACTGCATAAAACTATCAGGCTCGGTGTGCAGGGGATAATAGAAGTTTTAATCATGTTAAGTCTCTTCATTTGTCTTGTAGGTGTTTTAATTATCCTGCCTGTTACCCGCTGTGTCTGGAAACAACATGAAAGAGACATGGAGAGAAAGCAAAGCTTTTAAAAGCCTCTTAAACATACATTCAGTCATAGCACTTAGGTAAATGAGCCCACTCTCATGCTTTTTGCAATTTGCAATAATCTAACGAGAAAATGCTGCTCGCTGAGCAGAGACTATAAAACAGCAACATACCAGAGAGGCTGCTGCTGTACAAGCTATCAATTAGACAGAAATTATACTCTTTTGTTGGTTGCTATGGTAACAAATTGCCAATTACCTGCACAGAAAAAGGTATTTGTGTGACATCCATCCATCCAGTCACAATAGCTTTATTTCCTGGGGGCTCTTGCTCCTTTACTGTGGTGACTAAGTTCAAGGTCCGGTTCTTGAATTGAACTAATGAGAGGATTTCAGTTTTCTAACTGATCTGATTTGCATTCACAAAGGCAAAACTTAAATAGCGCAGAAATTATAATTATGGTGTAAATATTGCTCAATTATTGGTCTCCAGAGTTGGTGAGTAAAAAGAAGTCAAACGCCTCCCAATTTCTACCTGTGTATCGTACATTATGGAGCACCATCAGGTTCCTTTCATGTTGGTGTTGATCTGGAGTACATACCATTTAACATGACACTGCTCAACAATATGCTGGAATCAATTTTCCTTCATTTTATTGCTGAATAATTTGAATAAATCAGTGTTCTTATCAAATCTGTAAATGTCAACTTGATTTTTAACAGCGCCACCTTGAGGTCAATGAGTGTCATTTTTTGTGCCTGAGTTGTGGGTGGATTGCGATTCACCTGCTTTTTTAAGTTAATATTTTTCATACAGTTTTTGCTGAAAAAACATTAGGGCTCCAGCAGCTGTGTTGCTGCCTGGACCCCTAATAATCGTGTGACAATGCAAACATTTAATTTTTGGTGGAATGCACAGAATGTGGTCACTCATCTTGGCTTTGGTGTGACATGTTTGAACAGAAAAAATCGTCAGTGAAGATCCTGTATTTTCATTAGGTCCATAGTGTGAAAAGGCCTGAAGAAGGATCATAATGTGGTTTTGGAATCCAAGAACCAGCAACCCAAATCAAAAGTCCTCTTATGTACATATTCCTTAAAGATTAAAAAATGTGAAGAGCACTTACATCCTTTCGAGCTTTATATATGGTTGTAAGGTCTACATCTGAGTAGATGTATTTGTCAGTGACTGCGAAACAGAAACACAACCTCTTTAACAGAAATGCCATAAGAACACTTGCACTGTAACACTTGCAGCCTGTGGGGTCCTCAAGGCTGCTGCTGTTCTCTGCTTTTCATTGAAAATTGATTGAGAAATTCCGCAAGAGTACCACTATCGATTAGACTCTGATTGTGGAGGGTGAGAATAGCCAAACATTCCAAGCTGGCAGTCACAGATCGAAGTCGACTATCTGCACAATTAACACCGCACTGTATATACAATAGCCTGCACGTAGAAGTGTCCTTTTGTAGGTGTAGGCTATTTTCCTGCAAGTGCAGTCCTGTACACTGGCACCCTTTGTGAGGTGGGCTTGTTTACACAGCACAGAGCCCATCTTCCTTTCACTTATGACATCTGAAACAAGGTCAGCATTATAGATTAGACAAACACTTAGAATGAAAACATTGGGTTGCTTTGAATATCCACCTTTAGCTGTAAGAGGTTGTTGTCTTGAGTTGCTTAAGGACACAAACTACACACACACACACACACACACACACACACACACACACACACACACACACAGACAATATTTGCCACACAAACAAGCACATTACAGTTTGCTCATTTGTTCATACAGAAGTTACATAGTGGTTAAGTGATGCCTTGTATTCAATCGAATATAGGTAAAAAAAAAAAAAAGATTAACAAAATATTGCATTCTGTTTTTTTTATTTTTTTTTATGTTTCTCACAGTGTCTTAACTGTTTTTTGAAACTGGGGTTGTACAATAAGTAGGGATGGAAATCAATGGAGGATCCAAGATACACTATTATCACAATACTTAAAATATGATACAATATTAATGCGATTTTAAATATGCTGACTATTGCAATAAAATATATTGTGATATATTTAGATTCATTACCTTTTTTTTAACTATACATTATGTCCCCAAAGGAAAACTTAATCAACATCTGCTTTATCTATTAAGATAAAGTTTTCAGTCTATTCATCTCACTTCAGCCATTTTTTTGTAGCAGCAAAATGTATCTACTGAACCAAAAAAGCACTTGATTATATTATTCTAGTAGGCTACCTGAAGTTTAATTCGTATTTGTCATATTAATAATTTATATAACAAAAAAATCAATGCTTAGCACTGTGTGACGAAATGATATTGCCCCATGATAATATTGCGATACTATGTTGTATTGATTTTTTCCCCCACTGCTAACAAGTATATCTCCTTGCATAGGTGTGGATTTTAGGGGGGACGCAGACCCTCAATATTTAGAACATATGCATTTGTCCCCTCCAATAACATAAAAGTAGCAGAGGACCTTTATTTTGACCAAATTTAAGACGTTTACACCAGAAATGAACGCGGACAAGGCACAAAGAGGTGCATAAAAATTCATCAGAATGCAGGAATATTGTGTTTGATCTCAAACTGTTCTGCTGGGGGACCCATAAATCTCCTGTTTCCTATGTGACCCTCCCAATGTTGAAACATAACATATGCCCTTATTGCCTGGCAAAATAGTAGGGCTGGCATGATATTAGATTTTCACTCCACCATAATTGTGACCAAAAGAGTCACAATAACAATAGTATCATGATATCTGTGGAAAATTAAAAGAAAAAAAAAAAAAGTAGTGTCAAATTTCTCATCTTTAACTGTTTTGTGTGTTTTGGCTTTGCTTTTGCTAATGAATGACACTCGAAATACAAGTGTGGAGAGTTTTTAACTATGATGGTAAAAAGCGTACAGAAAGGCCAGTTACGCTGAAAATGTTAAGTTCCGGTTTTGTTTGGACCCCAAAGCAGATACTGATGCAGGTAAGTAACAAAAAAAAAAAAAAAGGTTTATTAATAAGAAAAAACAAAAGAGCAGGCAGTGGAGGCAGGGAGCTGGCTGGCTCGTAGAACATTCACCGAAGGATGGATTGAAAAAACTCAGGCACACGGTGAGGCACAAAGGACGACCTGAGCACAACAGGAAAAAACCACAGGCAAGTACAAAAGAACTCTAGCAACACTAGAAGAACAGGCAGCAAAAATACAGCTATGCAACAAGTTGATCACAAGATACAAAATGGAAGAACACAGAGCTCTACCGAACATGACGGAATTATCTGGCAGCATAGTGGAGTGAAGACCAGGCTTTTGTAGACAGGAAGATGAGGTGAGTGAAGACAGGTGTGCCTCATCAGCTGCTGCAGGAGAAGCCAGCCACACCCCCTGACACACACATGCACTGCAGAACAGAAAAGAGGGGAGGGAGAGAGAGCAAACACAAAAACATACCACAGGAACCAAAATCATCACAGAAAACAGATGACATAAGGTGGAGGGGGCCAAAGCGAGACTGGAAGTAAATAAATATGATATTCGAGGTGCTGGATTATTTAAACAATATCATGATATGCATATTATTAACATGCTAAATATTTCATGTTTAATTAATGCATTTATCGTCAATACAGGTATACTGAGACACCCCTATCACCAATCCTATATCACATCAGTAAGCCCTGTGTACACCAAATAAATACGTTTGTGTATGCAAACTGTGTGTCCACACTCTGGAGGTGACCAGACTAGAAAGACTAGCTTCACTGTTTGTTAAAGGAGCAATAAGCGGAAATTCATCATTTCTAGATTGAAGGAATTAAAAAATTGCTATGTGAAGAACTAGAGGTGTAATTTCATCTGGAGTATAGCATGACGTCACATACCCTCTCTCTGTGTTGATCTCCAACCCCTTGTTTACAAGCCGGTCCGGCTGCGTGTTCATGTACGTTCATGTGAATCGCCGCCTTGTCCCTCCTCTTGGATCCCTTGGCCCTCCCTCCCTATAAAAGGCTACAGCCTGTGAGCAATGGCAGAACGAAACGTTCACCTGAAGACGACCAGGATCCGACATTACCTCTAAAGAAACAACGGTTGTTGGCGAAGAAGTTGTCGGATAAAGAAAGGGACAGAACCCGGATTA